>NC_054541.1:44392485-44692485 GCF_017654505.1 Polyodon spathula | reverse complement strand
GCAGCAAAACCCTTTTACATTACTTACAATGTTTATAATATAAAATAGTTATTGTACTGTTTGTAAAATCATTTGAGATACTGTATCAATACTTTTAAGGTTAGTATAAAGGGTTGTTTACTAAGAGCCACTCAACACATTGATATCCTGACAGCAACTGGTTAAAACAAAATAACAAATAAGGACTTATACCACAAAGGCTATAACCAATGATGTGGTGTGATTGCATTTAGCACAGTTTTGAAAACAATTGGAAAGGTTTGGTTCATGTAACTCTGTAAAACAAATATGCATGGAAACTAATTATCCCAAAACAGAAAGAAATACTAGTTTTATTACATTTTATTCAAAAAGAAGCATTTCTGCAGTTTGTTTTTTAAAATAACATTGGCTGCCAATAGAGATCACTTTCATTCTAGCTTCCTCAATTGCACTCCAAAAATAATATTGAATGATCCATCATCCCAAGAATTGCAGTTAGGGCATTTAGAAAGCTATACTTTATTCCTTATACTTTTTGTTCCAGCATTTGTGAAGTCAAATAATAGATAACTTTTATTTACAACCCCCACCCCACATAATTAAGAACAAGAAGAAAAAAATGTTTTTAAACCTAAAACTGAACTGGAGGGAGGTTAGGAGGGGGTATGAAAAGACATACTGAAACAAAGTCTTTAGTCAAGCAAAACAGATGATTCAGATGGTTACCCAATAAAAACAAAATGCAATTGGAGCAATTTGATTATATAAACATTAAAGTCAATAGTTACCTTATACATGCATTCAACAAATATAATTTAAGGATATAATTTACAATTTTTTATTATTTCGTTTGTTATGTATGTACATATCATTCTATTCAGACAACTGGGTCTGCTTCTCAAAAGACTTATAAAAACTCTTGCTAAAGTGAACTGGTTTTGCACAGGTATTTTCCATTTACAATCTCACAGCTGCAGGAGGGCAGAGATTTGTTACACACCCCTAGTGATCATAAAACTACCCAGCTCCAGAAATTCATCTTTTAGGAGTCTTTTCAGAAGTTCCCATGACTGAAAAAGGGAATTAGTTAGACTGGTAAATTATGATCAAATTAGAAACAAAGTAACATTGGAGAATACTAGGATTACATGTAAACAAAATGAAATATACTGAATGATTGTATGAAGTATTCATTTAAAGAAGAGGTGAACATGAACTGATCAAAGCTTTGTCAACTATATATTTTGATCATCGGGTATTATAGTTTAAGTAGTGGTCTTTTTGGTATTAATGAAATATCTATTTTTGCAAGTTTATTTAACATTTTTATTTCAAAAGTTGTTTTCATTTTTGGGCAAAATGTCAATAGATTTTGGGAAGACTATAACTGTTAAGTGGTGGAATAATTACGGTTAAATTCTGAGGCCGGGTGGTTTATATATTTATAATTATCTGTGAAAAATCAGATCAGAGTTTATAAATCAACAAAAACTTTTTATTGTCAATCTAAATAAAAACAAACAAAACAAAAAAAATCCCATAAAACTCCAATAGACAAAATATATCTATCAGGTGTCTTCTTCAATGTCTTTTCATTCCTTAACTCCAATATCTCCATCTGCTCTTGAACAAATATTCAAGTTCAGGAGTGATCTAAGTGAGTAGTGGGACATTCATGGAGGATTGCTACACACACCTAAAAGTGATACTTGAAATTCCAACAATGTTCGTGAAGAAACGAAAAAAAAATTTTTTGTTTCATCGGACACAGAATTTTTTGCCACATTGTTTCAGAGTCTCCCACATGTCTTTTTGCAAATTCCAAGCAGAATTTTACATGGGCTTTTTTCAGAAATGGCTTCCTTCTTGTCACTCTTCCATACAGGCCAGATTTGTGGAGTACCTGAGCTATTGTTGACACAAGAACAGTTTCTCCCATCTCAGCCATGGAATGCTGTAGATCTTTCAGAGCTGTCATTGGCCTCTTGGTGGCTTCTCTGACCAATGCCCTTCTTACCCGGTTGCTCAGTTTGGGAGGACGGCCTGCTCTAAGCAGATTCTGGGTGGGGCTGTATACCTTCCACTTCTTAATGATCGACTTGACTGTGCTCCAAGGGATATTCATGCCTTTGAAATCTTTTTATGGCCCTCCCCTGATCTGTGCCTTTCCACAAACTTTATCCCGGAGTTGTTTTGAAATCTCCTTGGCCTTCATGGTAGTATCTTGTGCTTTGAATGCACTACCCAACTGTAGGACCTTACAGAGACAGGTGTATTTAATTTGAAATCATGTGAACCACTTTTATTGCACACAGATTTATATATATATCATATATATAATATATATATATGTGTGATATTATATATATATATATATATATATATATATTATACACAACACAAACACACAGAGAGACTTTTAAAATCCCTTTAGTCTATAAAATAGAATACAATATAAAAACTAAATAAAGCCGCTCTTTAAAAAAAACAAAACAAACAAAATACACTGGTGCAAAATAACATAACAGATCCAACATCTCTCATTCCAGTTTTAAAAGTTCCAGTTCAGTGGGATCTCAGTCTTTCAGAGAGTGTTTCTCACATAAGCAGAACAAGCTGCCCCTCCTCACCCACAGCACCCCCCCAAAAATAAAAAAAACTTTTTAATAAAAATGATAACCCCCAAGGAAGCCAGCAGGTTCTCTAAAAACAAAAAGAAGGGCTGCAGCTGAGGGCAATCCACAAACAGGTGGAAAACGGACTCCTCTGCAGGACAGAAGGGGCACTGGACACTAACCCCCGGCTCCACTCGGCTCAGATATCGATTTGTGGCAAGAATGCCATGCAGCACTCTCCACTGCAGGTCTCTGGAGCTCTTGGGCAAGGGAAGCTTATACAGCACCCCCCACAGACAGGAACTTCATCAACAGGGACACCACTTAGTGTCCACCGTGTCTTTCAACTTATTAAAATGTCTGTTTTTCACAGATCTGGTTTTCACAGTCTTTTTCTCAATTGTGTGGAAAGCCACCTCAGTGACCTTCCTACACGACAGCAGCTTTCCAGCTGGCTCTTCCTCCTCCTCCTCCTCCACTGTCACTGAAGGAGAAACCAGCACTGCGGGGAACAGGGGTTCCTGCTCTGGGGCCACATGCTCATCCAGAAACCTGCTCAGAAACTGGGAGAGTGCCGGACAGAACGATGCCTGGAAATCACTCGGCACCTTCTCCAGGAAACGCTCTGATCTAATATTCAGTGCAGGGGTTAAAACCCTGCTGGCTTTCCAACTAAAAAGGTTCAAATCAATTAAATGCCCCAGTTTAGTAAAACCGGCTTTAAAAAACAAAGTGGATAAAAAAAAAAAAAAACAGCTAAAAAAGTCACATTTAAAAATTGGGTTAAAAAACAGGGGCTCTTCAAAAACCCACTGTGTGCTCTGTGATTCTTCTGACCTTGTGATCTTTAAAAGTCTCCAAGAATTTAACAGATTCTTATAAAAACCCTCCAATCCTGCACCACTAAAACAATCAAGAGATATTAAAAACAAATGTCTGTCAAAACCCAGCCTCCCTTCCTTCTGCAATAAACAAAATGCCAGGTCTCTCCAGCTCAGCTATGGGGTGTACAACAGCCTCTGGGCAGCCTGCAGCCTAAATGCTGCCATCCTGCTAGGGATATCAATGAGACCCTGCCCTCCCTCCTCACAGGGGAGATACAAAACAGCCGGGCACAGCCAGTGATGCCTGCTCCAAAAAAAACTGCACCAAGCATTCCTGTATCTCATTTAACAAAACCAGGGGAGGATCCAAGCACACCAGCTTATGCCAAAGCATGGAGGTGACAAGATTGTTAATGATGAGGACCCTACCCCTGAAGGAGAGCCGAGAGAGGAGCCACTGCCAGCTCTGCAGCCTCCTCTTCACCCTGTCCAGCAGCTCCTCCCAGTTCTGCTGCATGAACTGCTCACTCCCAAACTGCTCATTACCCAAAGGTTTGACCCCAGTTTTGTTCCAGCTTAAAACTGATGGCAGTAATGGAGTGGGGAGGGGGTACCCTCCCAGCTGCCAACAAGAAAAGCTTCACTTTTTGCCCAGTTTACTCGTGCTGAGGTTGCCTTTTCATACATTATAATGCATGACTCCAGCACAACGACGTTTTGGTCAGTTGTGACAAACACGCAGAGAGCTTGAGAGGGGTTGCATTGGGTGCAGCTGGTACTGCCAGTCCAGGCAGTTTCTCCCTCAGCTGGTGTAGCAGGGGCTCTATATAGAGGGCATAGATCATCCCTGAGAGGGAGCAGCCCTGCTGTATCCTCCTCTCCACAGGGAAGGGAACAGTCAGATCGTTATTAGTCTTCACAACACTAAAAATAAAGGATTGTGTTAAAGGAGTCTTATAAAAGAAGTAAAAACAGGGCCAGAACCAAAACCTTTTAAAACATGAAACAGATACTCTTGGTCAACTCTATCAAAAGCTTTTTCTGATCAAGCGAAATTAAACCAAAATCAACATTATACACTTTGGATACATTAAAAAGATCTCTTAATAAAAACAAATGATAAAAGGTCGATCTCTCGGGCACACAGTATGACTGGTCTGTGTGCACCACTGATCCAATGTTGGTCTTTAGGCGATTAGCAAGAGCCTTGGAAAGCAATTTGTAATCGGAACACAGCAAGGAGACAGGGCACCAGTTCTTGGTGTTACAAAGGTCTCCTTTCTTGGGTAGCAGTGTTATCACTGCCCTGCGCCAGCTCAGCGGCAGCTCCCCATCCCAAACACATTCCTGCAGGACCTGATACCGCCTCACCAACACAGCTCCAGAACTTTTTGTAGAATTCTGCAGGCAGTCCATCCAGTCCGAGAGTCTTCCCTTTGGAGAGCTGCGCCATGACCGCAGTGAGTTCTGGGAGTGCCAGTGTCCAATCTGCTGCTCTTCCCCTTGTCCAGGCTGGGGAGACCCTGGAGAAGCCGCTCCATTACTCCCGGGTCGCAGCCCTCAGCTTTGTAGAGATCAGTATAAAAGCTCACTGCAACACACCTGAGCTCCGCAGGGCTGGAGACCTCTCTCCCCCCGAGCAACCTCAGACAGTACTCCAATAAAACAAAAAAAAAACTTGCTTTAAGAACTTGATACATGGACTGTTTAAAAAGTCCTTTATAACATTAGTAGAGCGCTCATAGGGAATGGTACCCTGTGTAGATGTTGTATGTGATTGAGGGAGTGTGAATAGCCATTTTTCATGGAAATTAAATGTTTGTCACTATAATTGCAAATGCTTATCTTTAAATAATTGGTAACAACAGAAGTTATTTTTTTCCTTGCTAGTGTGTAGCCGTCAGGAAACTTCGGAGGGTCGCGGTGAAGGAATGTCTTGGGCCTCAACATTGTGAAAATCGCTCCATACCTACAACAAATGTATGCATGAAGACCGCTGAGACTAGAAGTGCTCCTGCTGAATCCATTCCAGCTGGCCTGGCTGGACCGAAAGCTGAAATCACTGTTCTATTAGAGGGTAAACCCTGCCCAGCTATTCTAGACACTGGAATGCAGGTGACAATTATTTTTGAGCAGTATTACAGAAGCCATTTGAAGCAATGGCCCTTGGAGCACCTTGATGGCCTTTCTGTTTGGGGGTTGGAAGAAGAACAACATCCATATCTGGGGTATATAAATGTGTGTTTGGAATTCCCAGAAGATGTAGTAGGAATCAGGAAGACTTTGGACACATTGGGTTTGGTTTGTCCTTCCATCGGTTCCCCTAGCAAGATTCCCAGACCACTTCATCCGTTACGCACAGGCGTTCCCCACAAAAGACCAAAGGGCTTGCACTGTGGCAAAAGTCTTATAGGAGAAGTACTTTGTACATTATGGATGGCCAACCAGAATCCATTCAGACCAAGGGTGGGATTTTGAAAGCCGGTTGATACATGAATTGTTACAGTTAGTAGGGGTAAAGAAATCCAGAACATCTCCTTACCATACTGAAGGCGCTTGCCAGCCTGAACGATTTAATTGGACTTTGCTAAATATGCTAGGCACTCTGGAAAAGACAAAGAAAGTTCATTGGAGTCAGCATGTCGCTCATCTAGTGCATGCTCTAGTGTCACTGGATTCTCACCCTACTACCTAATGTTCTAGAGAGAAGCTAGATTGCCGGTACATATATGCTTTGGAGTCACTCCCGATGGAGCTAGTGCTGAGACATATCTGCAGTATGTCAAACAGTTAAAACAACAGATAGAAAATCCTTATGACCTTGCTGTAGAATCTGCCAACAAGACGGCACAACAAAACAAGTCCAGATATGATCTCATGGTGCGAGATCAGCAGTTATTTCCTTGTGATCGAGTGTTCATAAGGAACTTGGGAGTGAAGGGGAAGAACAAACTGGGAGACAAGTGGAGGACAAAAACATTTGTTGTGACTGAGAAGCTACCAAATATACCTGTGTATAGACTGAAGAAAGAATCTGGAAGAGAAATAAAGGTGTTGCGCAGAAACCATATTCTGCTGATATGACAGCTTGTGAAGTTTCCACCTCTCACTGAGAATGAAAATCAGGTGTCAAGACATGTGACGAGGAGATAAGCAGTACAGCACCAAAGCATTCAAAACCCAGTGCAACAGCAAGCGGTATCTGAAAATGCAACTGACTCAGAGTCAGAGAAAGAAGGTCATCCAATGGTCTTGGATCTTGTTGGGACAGAGAAACCCCATCACCCTCAGCCACCAGCTGAGGAGAATACTATTCAGTGCGAAGAAGATATACATGAGGCACCAGAGCATCCAATGATTGACCCAAAGGAGGAAACTGTGCTGAAACCTGCTAAGGGAAATTATTCTGTAAAGGACACACAGCTTGATGAGGGGAGGGCCCCCTTGTTTAGAAACAACAATCCAAGAGCCAAGGCGCACAGCACAGGAAATGAAGCCGATAGTACGTCTCACATATGATCATCCTGGTATCTCTAGTGGTCTTCTAATGAATGTAGTACACACATCTGCACACACACACAGTTATTGGGTTGGGTTTGTACCAGATAAAGATGGAAGGACAGTGAGAAAGATGGAAATCTGCATTTGGTGGGTTTGAAAGTGTATTACATTGGAGAATTTTTGTTTGAATAGTTTATCATAATCAGTGAAGATGTGACTGACAACAATAAAGCAAGTCTCTGGAGGCTCAATTTTGAACGGGACTGTGTGAGTAATACTGGTTGTAATGACAGTGAGCAACACACAGTTTGTATACAAAAATCAGACAGAACCTACTTCATATCTACTTTGAAACTGAAACTGAAACTAACTGGTTAGCCATGTCATGGAAATTAACAATTCTGAGTACTCCAACAAAACAAACCAAAAACACATTTTAAGGACTTGATACATGGACTGTTGAAAAAGGCCTTTATAACATTAATAAGAGCGCTCATAGGGAATAGTACACTGTGTATATGTTGTACGTGATTTAGGGAGTGTGAATAATAATTTTTCATGGAAATTAAATGTTTGTCACTGTAATTGTAAATGTTCAGATTTAAATAGCTGGAAACAACAAAAGTTATTTTTCCTTGTTCCTGTATGTCTTTTAAGTACAGTCTGTTTTTTTTGGCAAGGCCAAAAAGCAAGGACACATTCCACAATTGTACAACACAGATAGCACCACCTGAAACTAATGCATATACCACAAAAGCGATTACCAAAAGAGCCGTTCACATGTTTCGCTAGCTGGGAATTAGTTGAACAATGTTGACCCTTATATCAATCTGTCTCTGTCTGTCACAGTGAACACAATAAATAGTTTAAATTTTCACAACAAATATAGTGATCCATTTATAGCTCTTTCTCTGTCAGAATTCAAACAGTGTAAGCTTACTGAATGCTTTTTTTTTTGGAGGTACTGTATTTTGGAGTTTTCATTTCATGATAAAAAATAATTATGACATATAACTAGGACTGTGCAGATACTCACATTGTAATTCCCTTTAACATGATTTTTGTCAGCAAGTACAAAATGAAGCCAAAACACTACATTTACCTTCCCAATATAACCGAGTAGCAATCAATGGGAATGAACATTCATACCGAGTGATTTCAAATCCAATTCAAAGTGAATTTTCCTTTCAGCCAGGCTGCTGACATCTTTATTGTCATACCGCCACTGAAAGTGTAAACTGACACAAAACATCTTGCAAAACTTGCAAATCCCACTGATTTTTCACATATACTTAACATTTTCTTAGCCTTACCTTCAAAAATATACTAACAAAAAATACAAAAATAAATAAAAACTTCATAAAAATTATAGAGTCCTGTAGTTATTAAAGCTGGATGAATAACCTGTGAGGGTTGCTTACTGCCATGTACTTCATTAAAACAAGCAAACAGTCCATGTATTTTTAAGGAGTATTCTGTTTATTGTAAAAACACAATGCTACACATGTTCTGTAGTTATCATAGAAAGCTCTCTCTCTCTCTCTCTCTCTCTCTCTCATGCATACGTTTTTGAAAACTTACTTAAAAAATTGTTAAGATTTCAGCTCAGTCTTGGCAAAAAGTGTCCCCTGAGATATAGTTTCTAAATATATCTATCTGTGGTTAACACAGCGATTGCAATTCAAATTCCTCTTGTATTCTTACAACATCCTGTATGAATTTGTTGGACAACCTAACTCACTCAAAGGTTAAAATATTATGATCCTTTTGGGAAACTTAAATGTCAAAAATGTATTTACATATCTCAACAACTTTGAAGTAATTTGTATCTGAACACTAGCAGTGAAAAAGCTTAAGGCATTGTTAATGATACCATGTGTCGTTTGCTATCTAAAACTCTGAGTGGCACAAAGGTAGGGGAAGCTTAAAGGCCTGAGAATTGTTGAACATTGTGAAATTACCCTGATCCAAGAATTCCTGCTGCATACCAGCAAAATGAAACCCATAACCTTAGATCCTGAAAAAGTGACTACATGAGGAACCAACAGCTGAAACCGGAAGATGCAACAATGAAAAGGAAAGGAGAAATAAAACAGATTGTTAGCTTGTTTAAAGCTTGTTTTGATTCCAAAATCAAGTTAACTTTATTCAACTCAGTTCGTTGAAGTAATCAATAAAATATATCATACACATGATTTAGTACAGCAGAGTTGTAATACTTCCTCTGTTTCTTGATAAAGGTAGGATATCGGAGCATCTTGTGCATTGCTGTGGAAACTGACAACAGCATGATCTACCTCACCTGGACTTGTGCTTGCCTAAGGTTTAGTTTTTGTCCCCTAACATGTGGACAAAAACAATTATCTGTAGGTTTCCAGTCCAAACAACCACAAACAATTCTGCCAGTTTTTTATTATTATCATTATTATTTACATATTTATTAAACCACATGAATAGGTGAACAAAATACTGCAGTTTATACTTTATTGTATTAAGTTTATACTGGAATTTATCATTATTACCTGCTTGATTTTATAGTCCTGAAGGACATATTCATAAATATCATGAGTGACAGTTACATGTTTGGTAGTTCCTACAGCAATGGACATATTGACTTTCAGATGTTTACATATGTAGCAAAACAGAACCACGTTCTGTTCATTGTGTATCAACTGAAATAGTTAAAGATCGCTTAATATGGATGACAAAACACTCCAAACCTTTAGAATATGTTTTTTTCCCCCACTCTTGCTTAAAGACAATTCAATTAAGATTTTATCTAGGAAAAGTAATTTTGGGAACAATCATACTTTATCATTTTAAATTATTTATTTGTAAGAAGTTGACTGAATTTTTCTGTTAGATACAATTGGACGTATCTAGATTGGCCCAGAACTTGAAAAAGATGACTGGGCGAAATCTGTTTTTTCAGCAGTTTTCACTGAATTTCAAGAATAGCCCAGGCAAGTCTAGTTTCGTCCAATGCTTCAAAATCGATCCCTGGCGAATGTGGCTGGCCCATGCTCCAGTTTTGTCGATGCTGGGCCAATCTAGTTTTGCCTAAGCCAATTATTTGGGTGAGTCTAGTTTTGCATTTCTACACTCTCCCCTGCCAGCTTCCAATTGCGTGCCAGGGTACCTGCCTCGCCTCCACTTTTGACAACAATGTAGTGATGGTGTGCTGGGCTTCCAGTGGCGATGTTGAAAACGCAGGATACCAGAGCTGGGTGTTTAAACTGGAATATTGTATGTCAGTCAAATACTTCATCAGGAAAGCCCATACAGGCTCATTTTACTTTCCTGTTACTCTCCGTTCCAAACATTACAATTGTGTTCCCACTCCTGCACGAACAAAACCACAAACAAAGTACAGACAAACAGACACAAACTCCCAGGATGGCAATCTCGTTTGAAAGCGATGTGGAGTATTTATATGCAGGTGTGTAAAACTATTAATAATTCAACTAGGCATTACATAGGGACTAGGTCGGCCAGGGTGTCCTCGGCTCACCTCACACCAGCGACCCCTGTAGACTGGCCGGGCACCTGCGGGCTTGCCTGTTAGCTGCCTAGGGAGCTGCGTTGTCCTCTGACGCTGTAGCATAGTGAATTCGCAGTGTGTAAAGTAGCATGCGGCTGATGGCAACCGCTTCAAGGGACAATGTGCGTTCATCTTTGCCACTCCCGAGTCAGCGCAGGGGTGGTAGCGGTGAGCTGAGCCTACATAATTGGACATTTCAAATTGTAATATCTGTACCTTACAATTGACTGGATTTTTGAGATCCCAATTAAGAATTATTATTCATTGATATACCAGTTTAAGGTACATGCAACATGAAAATAAATGTAATTTAGCAATAAAAGAAAAGCAAGATACCGGTGTAATTGCTGAAAGTGTGATCTTAGCATCATTGTTTGGACATCACTAAATTAAGTAAGTCTTCTATATTATTACAGCACAATGGAAAACATCGTCTTCTGTTTAAACATTTTTTCACATTATACATAACAGAAGTTCACACCTTTAGGACCTCTTTCCAACACCTTTGCATTTATTGTAAAGCCTACTTCAAGTCACAGATATTTCCTACAGATACAAAAGTGTTAATTATTCTTGCTCCCATGATGGTTCACCATGACGGTTCATTCATTATGTGAACTGAATATGAAGCCAATATTGTTCAATAGTTCAGGGTTTGATTTTCCATTGTAGTTGCCTGCCATAGACATATGAAATTTGATTACATCAACCAAAGTGTCACCGGCACCATCTAAGCCTGAATAAAGATGAAATAACCACATTATTATATAAAAAAACAGTATTTGAATAACTACAATAAAAACCACTTGGAATAGGTAGACAGACAATACAACAAGAAATTAAATTAAATGTTAAGCTACTTACATGAATAATCATATTTTTTAATTTAATAAGAACCACTACTACCAATGTTTCCTCTTCCTGTATAACTTGTTCTAAATATGTCCATCAAGAGATTATAGGGGGATTAAAATATGCCCCATGTAATTTAGAAAGATGTGAAAAAAGTGTATAAGAAAAAAATACTAACTAGGGAGAACATCACAAGTAAACATTATTTGGAATTGATAACTGAATTGTTGTAATCCGACCCTTCCAGTTACAACACATATAGGCATATTTTTGTAAACCTGTATACATTTACATAGTATCTTCTGCCTGGCTTAGTTTAAAAAAAAGCAAATGTTCCCAGCAATTGGTGATGCCCTTTCAATTCAAAGATATGTCAACATTTGGTGGATATGGTTGAGCTAAGGCCTTATCAGCTGAAGGCAAAACAAAATCCTACTTGATTTAAGATACTTGTTAACTTGTGCTATACCATACTGAACGTCAGCTGATAGGATAAGCCATATTAACAGCTTCAATATAATCACTGGCTGATAAGCGCTCTCCCGATAATATTGCACTCTGAAGTAAGAGTCTTCATGGAATTATATAGCAACAGATTCTGTGATTACGTGAGGTTTTCTAAGAAGTCTTTGCTGAGACTTCTGACCGATACAATTTCACATCAAAAGACAAAATCCGAGTTTCACTTTCATTTCATTTCACTTTTTATCTGTCAAATTTTGCAAACATCCTCACATCTAAAAAAATAAACTAAAAGATAAAAACTAATAGGAATCTAACTTGCAGTAAAACCTTATAATTAATAAAATAATAAACACTGCAGCATGCATAATAAACATAAATTAAAAAAGGTAAATATGCAGCTTCAAATGTCATTTTATCTGTATCTTTGCTTCCTCTTATCATGTTTACAAACATACCAGTCTGAGTGCTTCTCAGCTCTGTTGCTTCTGTATTGAATATTAATAATGAATTATCTGAATCTAACCGGAATTATCTGAGCCCATAGAAAACGAATTGCGTCTCTCTTTGATTACTTCCTGATTACAAACAAATCACATGCTTCACAATGTAAGGGGTAAAATGATGGAATAGTTTGCAAGTAAAACAGTGTAAAACAATATGTTAGTGAAAGGGTTATTTTTTTTACTGGCTAACACATATGGCAGCCATATTAGGTCAGAGGTGAGACCAGTTGTTACCAACACATTTCGCATGCAGGTTTTACAACTACCTCAAATGTTTTATGGTATATGAAACATGTTTTACGTAGGAGAAAATTAATCTTCAAACTGTATGACTTGTGGCCAGCACTAGCATTTCCATTCAAAGTAACATACCTAGATGCTAGCTCAGTACAGTGGCACCCTGTAGGCAGAATCCTGACCCCTCTGGTTGAAAAGGGTAATTACATATCTGTGATCTTTGCATTATTACAAGCTACAGCTGGTTTGCACGACACATGACTATTCAAAGTAACTCTGAATCTTTGGGGTCAGCGCTGGACGTGCACATGTGTTTGCACTTCAGGATGAGTTTTGATTAAGTGGGGGGGAGAATGTAATAGATCTTCTGACGAGTTGGTAAAACTGACATCCACATAAGATACATACTTGCCATGTCCAGCCCTTGCCTTTCCACTCAATTCAATGGGCTGAGATGTCAGATCATTACAACTCGCACTTGCCTATCACAACTTCATGGCTTATAACAACAATCATGGCTGCTGTATTTAAAAACAAGCCATGTTGTGTGTGTTGCTTTTTTAAATTTATTTTTTTAATTACTGTACTTTTTTGACCATTAACAACCCCCGCCCCCCCCCGTCCCGTCCCGTCCCGTGCAGGTCATCAAGGGCAGAAGGAAACACCATAGCAGGCTTTGTTAAGGTGTGACTTGTATTTCTCATCAGAATTGTGTGGTGGTTACATTTCCTTTTAAGCAGAAAAGTTTTTTGGTTTGTTTTTACACCATAAAAGACACTTCCTTTGATAAACAGAAGTTTTGCTGCAAAATAAAAAAAAAAAAGCAAAACTAAAGACAAAATAAAAACATTCAACAAAAATTGAATGTGGTGTTCCTGAAAGATAATTAATAAAAACCAAACCCGTTACAATGTGTTAATGTGACTGCACAGACGCAAGCTCTATTGTTCTTTGTTAACGCCTCTGCTGGCTTTTGTATTGCTTATGAAGACACAGCTCGGTAATGCCAGAACAGGAAAAGTGATGATAACACCACTTGAAGGGCAGGGTACAAAACTGCAGGAATCCCCCTTTCAGTCTTCACACCAATCAACTTCAATGGCAATGCCCATGAAGTAACTTCTCCAGAGGTCCCAAACGTCCCTTTAACTCTGTAACTCCGTACCCTTTTGGTGTTTTCCACCATGAGAGATTACTGACCCAATTATTCTCAGAATTAAATACAATAAAAATACAGTGGAACATTCATTTACAAGTGTTCTCCCGTTGTGTGTGTGTGTGTGTGTGTGTGTGTGTGTGTGTGTGTGTGTATATATATATATATATATATAGATATATATACCATGGTATTCAGGCTCTTACCCTATATAAAAAAAGCTCTTCAAGAGATTGGATAAACACAAAGCCACTACAGAACATCTGGTTAGTTAATGTCACTTTAAAGAAACGCTCACCTACTTAATTTAACAGGCTTATTTAATTAAATTCAAGTGGGGAACTTAATAAAAGTTTGTTAAGATTCTCAGGCTCTAGTATTCTTTCTAAAACATGACAAGACCTACTCTGTTTTAGCCCCACCCAGCCTCTTGACATATTAGATCTACCTTCTTCAGTAAGTAATTTTAACGAATGCCTCACGTTGTGATTTACGTATATATATATAGATATAATATAGTATATACAAGACCTACTATATATTTAGAGCATATTAAATCAATAGATTCTACTTAAGCAAGATTTAATGAAATGACTTCAGGAAGAGACAATATTGACTATATTATATATATATATATATATATATATATAATATACACACACACACACACACACACACACACACAACGGGAGAACACTTGTAAATGAATGTTCCACTGTATTTTTATTGTTATATAATATATATATTATATATATAATATATATATATATATTGTCATGCTTAATAGATTGATCACTTGCATGAGAACTTTAAGGAAACAAAAAGTATTCACCTGTGCAGTTTTAAGGCCATGTACAGCCAGCTGTGAGTTGGCTGTAACTTGGAAAGAATAGCACATTTATTAGGTATGAAAGTTGAAAAATTCGCTACCACAACAAGCATACAGGGTTATATTGCCCTGAAAATATGAAGTCACTACCTCAAATGGTTTCTGTAACATTAGACCTTCACACTGTATCTTTTCTAATACTAAACCCAAAAGAATGCATACAGCAAGCATACCAGGCATGAAGCCAATACCTTGAATTGTTAGGTCTTTTTTATCTGGAATCCTAAAGGCAAATGTGGCAACCATCTTAGGTCACAGGTCGAAGTGAAGGGTGTCATTAGATTTTGCCAAAGGAGTTTCCATAAGACTGAACGCTTGATGTTGCCAGCGTAAATGGTTCAGCAGTACTAAATGTGGCTGTTTTGCAAACTCATGCAACCTTCCTTAAAGGCAGTGAAGTTTCAATGTGCAGTTAATTATGTGACTTTCAATTGCTACTGTGCAGCGACACTGCAGTCTTTGTGTGGTTATATGTCCTAATTTAACACACTGCTATGAAACTGCAATATTTGTCACATTGTGTTACACACTCGAGATAATGAAAATAAAAACAAGGTTTGCAGCTCACCGTGCATTTTTTATAATTCATTTGGAGAAAATTGAAAAAGTACATAATGTTTTACAAAATAAATGCATGAATTCAAATAAGGATTTAAGTAATCGTTAAAATAAACAGCAATAACACTGTGATCTGAAAACATGTAAGTCCTTCAAATGAGTATATAAAATGCTTAATATCAGCCCTCTTAAACGCATTTCTATGAATAAAGGTTGATCTTATTTAGTACAGTCTGACCACCACCTTCAAATGACTTGCTGAGCAACACAAATAGATCAAATTTGAATAACAGCTCTTGAGCTTGTACTCTCTGATCAGATTAATCACCTTCAGAATGCCATAACAAGGGTGGGGCAGGCTTCTGCAATTAGAGATCTGCCCTGATCTTCTGTTTTAAAGATGTAGTTGAACAGTGACTGAAAATGGGTGTACCGTCTGGGCCCTATTTTGTGCAAGGGAAAATACACATTTTTTGAAAGGAATGAAACTATGTTAAAGATATAAGACTTACAAGACACAGCTTGGTTACTGATAGGAGCAGGTCAGTTATTATTTATTATTCCTTGACAGTTTTATAATGTTCAATTAGTTTTATTCCTTTCAGCTACATACTGCAGGGCACTCTGTGTTTTAGATTTAGAGTAGAATGGGTTCCATGATATTTCAACTGATTTCCTTAAAGAGCAAAAACCTTGTTCTAAGTCGATGTTAGAAATACTTAATTTGTTCGAGATGGTGTTTTGCCATGATATATTTCTCACATCCTCTAGGGGCAGTGTGTTGTAGGGGGACAGGTTTTCCCACGATTTGGAATGTCCAATTATGTTTTTTCTCCTCACCTCAGCAAGTCCCCACCCAGCACAGATATTCTCAGGATGTGTGAGCGTCCTCCAATCTCACAAGCCTAAAGCTAGAATCACTTTTACGCCGAGCAATCCAGAACAGAGGTGGGTG
Organism: Polyodon spathula; assembly: GCF_017654505.1. Classification (NCBI taxonomy): domain Eukaryota; kingdom Metazoa; phylum Chordata; class Actinopteri; order Acipenseriformes; family Polyodontidae; genus Polyodon; species Polyodon spathula. The sequence goes on along the minus strand of NC_054541.1, from coordinate 44,676,407 downwards.
GGCTACCAATCCCGGAGAACAGAGACCAGCCCTGCTTTTAATCCACTGTGTATGTTCTTGGTGTCTGGCCAGTAGGGTTCACTGTTGCGAGATGAGCAGAATCAATCCCTACCGGTTTCCTATCTCCAAACTCAGGAGTGTCAGAGCCAATGTGGCGCTCCCTTCAGAGTCCCCACATTCCAGACGTGAACTGGCACCATTCAAGCTGTGTGACTCATCCTGCGCTCCCAATGCCAGCACTTGAACTGGATGAGCCACTCGGGGATCCCCGGTTCTTTGTGTCTGTAAAGAGTTAACACGAACTTCCACACCTTTTATTTCCCATGCAAGCCACACGACTACTGGTGTTCCCAGATTTCACTGAGTTCCCAAGAATGTTCTGTATGTTACAAATCCTCAAAAATAAGAATAATTTGTAGATATTATATCCAATACAGACTAAACAAACATTCTTGACAGAACACAAATATTAAATATGGAACAAGCTTTCTGGATTTATTTACAACACTGATCATAACCCCTTCTAAAGTCCATCTTTTTAATTCCTCATCGAAGTGCCTGTTCATGATGAATTGAGGTTTAAATATGAAATGTGGAATGTCTTGTGAATTGAAGTTAACATCTTATGAATTCAATTAGAATCTATAGGAAACCATGTTAGTCCATTCATAAACACATTTTCATTAGAAAGTGTTGCCCTTCTTTGTGCTAATTTAATACATTTACTTTCTGACAGACCGAGAAGTGTCGATTTAGCAGAAGCTGTGTCATGCACAAACTATAAAAAGGATGGCGCTTTGTAAAATCAGAAGTAATTGCTATTTATAGTGGCTCGCAGGGGTGAACTTGATGTAGATACTCTTGATTCTGCAGGAACAGGCAGTGATAGATGGCAGTGCACTATGTCTGCAGTGGAATCCTTCTCCACAGCAGGTTTTTCAAAGAGGTATCTGGCTCAAGGGAAAAAAAAATGCGGGCAACAAATGTAGATAAAACAGTTTTGGTAATTGTGTCTCTACCTCTTTGTATTTTCTGTCTTAACAATCAAGTCGGCACTCTGTCAAGTTTAAGGCCCATCTCCATTCAGGGCAATTCCTGTTAATGCTAACATCCCATAAATCAACAAATACATAATAATCTTTTTGTTCTGAACACAATTGCTTTTACTGAATTTGGGATTCTGAAGAGTTCAATTTAGTTCAAAGTAGTGTGTAGGCGCTTCCAGTTCTTGTCGCCTATAGGTACTGCCCTGGAGGTCTGAATGGGAAAGAATGTTCAATAGTGCAAGCTCACACCTGATATTAAAGGAAAACGGTCAAGTCTGAGGGTCTTGTCACATGTAATGAACACAACGTCCTATGAAACAAATAGACACTGACTGAAGTCTAGTTCTTTGGGTTCGCTACTTCCACAGCCTTACACAGTAGGTCACTTCTTGTGTCGCTCAGGCTATAGAAAACAAGCACACCTCAAAACTCCTTCCCTGCACAATGAACTGCTCTATAATTAACTGGTTACCATATTAATGAACAGATCTGTAGCTGAAGTTGTACTTGCAGAAAACAAAATAAAACAAAAAGGATACTGCAGGAATGAAAGGCCCTTTTCTTTCTTTCGAGACTTCTTTGTGTACGGTTGAAGATAAAACAAATGAATGACCAATTTAACACAACATGGTTGCTCGTTGAGAGACAAGAGAGAGGAGGTCAAGTATTTCCTGGAGCTGTAAATGCCCTCTCGCAGAGGAATTGAAATATTGGAGTTTTCTTGTTTTATTGTCAAGCCATCTCCAACAGTCTATTCTTCAAATGATGTTAGAGTTGGGTTTTGTCAGCTTTCTCTTCTGTGTGTGTGTGTGTGTGTGTGTGTGTGTGTGTGTGTGTGTGTATTGTAATTAACCCACATTTATTAAGGCAGACATGTCAGTGGTCTGGTCCACTGAATAAAAGGACCTCACAGCTCTCTTTATATGCTCATGCTTCTTCCCTGGTCTTGTCTGCTATTGCACATTGTCTACCCAACGATTTGGGCTCTAGGAATTGTCTTGTTCATACTGACTCAAACTTGGTCCCGATACACCACTGGTGGATAGTGGGACTCTATTTGGTAATCCCTTATAGGTTTATTATAGGTCTACAGTACATCTGCCATTTAATGATCAAACAAAAAAACCATAAAGACATCAATGAGATGGACCGTGAAAGCACCTGTGGTTACATGCTTTGAGCCCTGTCAACAGTTTAAAACAATATTTACTAAAGTGTCCTCCAGATGCCAAATCATACTAGCTTCACCCCCTTAAATAAAATCACAATATAGATCCATTTGGTATTGCCATGAACTTATTGGTGTTAATTACCTTGGAAACATGATGTCTCACATTTCAGACCAAGTTGGACTTTCAGTACGTCATGCAAGCCACTCAATCTGCAGCACTGCTGTTCACTTGTTGTCTAATGCAGGTTTACAGTCCAGGGAAATGATGTTGGTTACCGTTCATTGGTATTGAAAACAACCTCCGAATTATTGGTCAGCTTCTCTTGAAAACCATATGGCTCCTCCATCCACGGCCTCATGTTCAGAAGCTCTTCTGTCGACATTGGCCCCAAGTGCTAGGGCAGTGGCTGGTTATTCTATGAATCCTCCCTCTGATGCGGGAAATCAGTTTGCCTTCAATTCCAAAATGTCATTTTATCTAGAAAATGTTACAATAAATGGCAATGATCAATTTAACGTTTTTGGCAAATAAAAAAAAGTTAAAATATATATCAAAATGAAACAGTCCTCAGGACTACTTTTTCTGACTGGAAGGATACATAATACATTTCTTCTTTTATCCTTAAAAAAAGCTACCTTGTGTAATTATTTTCAAGAAAATTATAGCCATTTTATAATGGAAATAACCCACTCCAGTATGTGCAGTAAGACAATTCCTACCGCACTTCCTCAGTGCTTCGCATCTTGCCTCACAGCTCACCCAGGGCAAGCGGTAGGAATTGTATTACTGCATACCTTGTCATAGGTTATTTCTAACATAATTGCACACTATTGAAATGCACTGGGTTGCATTATTTTTATTTCTGTATATTTCTGGAGTGGGACTGTTTTATTAATAAACTTACAGCAGTGGGATGAGAATGGAATGGGAACTCCCTGGACTTGAACAGTCTGGATAATAAAGGTTTTACTGTAGTATAGGTTATTCTATACTGGTATGTCCACTGAGATGCAAGCAGAGGCATACTGTTAGCAATAGCAGCAGCAGCAGACATGTTGTGACAAGAAGACAAGCAGAATAAACCAACAACAACAATCTGCTAAACACACGGATCACAAGGATAATTCAAAATGGCTTGTGAAAAAGACACAATGACTTTCATATTCAGTCAGGTGATGAGCTGTTTCAGGTACATATCCTATACAGTGCTTTTTAATCTCACTGACCACATGTTCAATTCTGTGGAGCATTTGGAAATCATGCTTAAAATCTCTTAAACTACAACACTGTAAATTTAAACTTACAATATGCCTTAAAAGGGGGGTACCAATTAAGAATATCATAGTGACATATGGAGGGTCATATGCCACAGTGAACAAAGTCAAAAAACGTTGGTTTTGAATAAAGTACACCATGGCAAACAATAACACTAATCATATTGACCTAAAATTTCTTGGAGTTGGCTTACTCTGATGTAAGACTATCTATATATCAGGAGAACATGGTTACTCTTCTATTGTACAACACAACATAAACAGAACAAGCAAAATACACCCTCAGAATTAAGATGGCAAATCAGCTATGAGGAAAGGTCAGCATCATCAGTTGTGAACATCAGTGACCCTAAATGAATTCTTCCTATTTTCTATGTTTACACTGATTTATTTTTACCTCACCCACCTACCAGACTTTTAGCATGTCTGCAGATAGAGTTACAATACCAAGGCAACATGTAGTCTGCCACAGCTACATAAGTGGAAAGAAAAGGGTGTTTAAAAGCTGAGTAGCTGAGTTTAGTTATTATTGGAAAAAATGAAAGAGGTCATTCATGACCAAGTGCCAAGATATGAGGAAACAGCTCTTAGTCTAAAAGAGTTTACTTCAGCCAAGTCCTGCCTCAGCTGTTGTTTCAGGCTATTCATTTATCACACAGTCATTTCCTCAGCCAAGAAAGTCAGTCTTTCAGATGACCAGCTTGCAGGGAGCAAAACACACATATATCAAGCGCCTAACTGACCTGAAAATGTGATGGGTTTAAAAGGTATTATTGATGGATGTAAAACCGTCAAGAACTTGAGACCGTAAGTGCAAGGAAACATATCCCCTTTCAGGTAAGAATCAACCCTACAGTTTGGCAAAGTGATGGAGCACCAAGCAAATATCTGTATATTTTATTAACATACTGAGTAAGTTCAGGGGGTAGAAGGCTTTGCTGAATGTGCCTTAAAGCATCAATGCGCTGCACAAAAAAAAAAAAAAAAAAAAAAAATATTTGAATTAAGCATGTCAAAGGCTAATGATTATATGAAAGCTTTTCCAGGTTTTTACCATCTGTCAGCTTTATGAAGCAGGCTCTTTTGGTCCTTCCCTAAATGTAACAAGCAAATGACAGTGATTCTTACAGATGACCTTTCAACTTGCTTTCATATGGGCTTAATTCAGTGGCACCCCATGTTGGTAAAGCCAAATGTGGAGAAAATAACTGTTAATTATGGGAGGGGAAAAAATACAAAACTATACTGGGGAAACATTTTAATGAGAGGGGCGATGTCCGGTCTGTGAGAGGCAGGTGCAGTAAACCTTTAATGTTCGCCCAGATCTGAAACTTGCTGGATGCAAGAAGGAGCTGGTACTGTTTACAAGGACCCAATAACTCATAAAGTACAAGCCTTTTAGGAAAAGAAGGAAGTGAGAGGCAACACAAAGCAGATCAAGAGGGAAAAATCAGAGGCCACAACAGAGCAGGAAAGAATATGCCAATGCCCTACCAAGTATACTCCAAAGATGCAGATATGGCCCCTGCACTCCAATATATGATATGTTGTAGTACAAAATGGGATCTGGTGAACATGTGTTGCATGTATACTCTATGTTTTATTGATCCCAGCAAATGACCATCATATCGCTCTTTTGAACTCAAATCATACTGGAACATAGGGTTTAACTGGTCTTTAGTAGCTCTATAAATCCAATGTGGTAAGAAAGAATAGTATAGTGAAATGGTCACGCATAGGAAAGCCTGGTTTATCAGTTGCCAAAAACATAGAAAATTAATTAAGGAAGACTTTTCAATTTACACAGATTTTATCAAAACTTCACTCGTAACAAACCAGCAATCTAGGAAAGGCCTTTTCACCCGTTAGAATTGCAATAGTGTGGAAAACAAAAAATAACAATGGCAAAATATAAAACTATGACTAACATTAAAGCATGGATTACTTAGAGCACAAGCAACTTCGTGTGTTTGAGTGTGTTGTAAAGAAGGACGCCATCGGCATCTGGATTGTTCCCAGTTAATGTATCTACCTCGGATCAGCTGCTCCCTCACTCATGAAAAAAAAACAAAACACTGGCTTATTCATCCCCAAATTTAGTATGATGAATACCAATCATTGCAGAGACATTCCCCAATTAAAGCTGTCGGTTTCAATTCAAATTCCTATCTGATGATGCTATCAAGATTTCATTCTCCTGCTGCATTTGTGAGTGGTCAGAAATTTGGGGAGGTAGAGTGAGGGATCATGTCAATTTTGGCCCAGTGTGGGCAAGATGTATACAGTATATTTCTTTCTCTCTTTCTCTCTCTCTCTCTCTCTCTCTCTCTCTCTCTCTCTCTCTCTCTCTCTCGTTTTATGTAGAATTACATTGTGTCTGCTGGTAACACAGTTTCTAAAAAATATAACAGCGTTTCTGCTACCTCATTTCAACCACACAGCATGAGGATAAGATGCAGTACATGCATGTGAGGAAGGATAGGTTATACAGGTTTGTCTGTGTTGTTTTGAGTGAACGTCTAGCCAGGCTCATTTCCTCTAGTGTCTGAGCCTGTGCTTTGAGGTGCACTGCAGTACGGGTTACTAAGAACATTGTATTCAACTCTTGTTTTCACCAATTTAGATTTGTGGGGCGAATGGAAGGGGAGGGCAAGGGGGAGGGGGAGGGGGTGAAGCGACACCAAGGAGAAGCCTGGGTTAAATCATGAGTAATGCATTACATAGGTCGAATTCTTTGCAGATGAGATCACATCCTTTCCCTAAACTGCGAGGAACTCCTTTTCATCAGCCACTAAAACTACAAAAATATAGCCGCATAATGGAGCATCCATAGCTGGGGACACTGGGATTACAAAAAGCTTATCAGGCAATCCCCACCTTCAACCCCTCCCCATCCACAATACCACAAGACGATGTCAAAGCGTTTCCCAGATACCATTCTTTATAGTTAGTTTATATGTTTTCTCCTTTCAGAAAGTCTCCTGTATTAGAGAAAAAGAGAGAGAGAGAGAGAGAGAGAGAGAGGAGAGAGAGAGAGCGAGAGAGAGAGCGAGCGAGAGAGAGAGAGAGAGAGAGACTTATTTTCGCTCATATTCTTTGGCGTAAGGAGCTGGAATTCTCCTGCTATGTCAATATGAAATTCTGGCAAATCAGACATGAGCATGTCTCCCCTTGGCTGAGGAGAATAATAGAGTTCTGAGGGATAGTAGGGCTGGGGGGGGGGGGGGGGGGGTGCAAGTCTCAAATCTGGAGGCCGCCATTGTCCTCCTCAGAAGAGAATTCTAAGGGAACCAGAAGATGGAATGCGGTAAGCTTGTCGTTGAACACAATGTTATTGAGGAGCCACAAAGGGGTATCTCATCCTTTTCTTTTGCGAGGGCGACTTCAATGGGATCTTTCTGTCCTGAGCGACAGCATCGGAGGAGCGCTGTGGGATAATACTCTGCCCTTCCAGTGGGGAGTGTGCTGCACAAGAAAACATAGAAGGGACTGTTAAAAAAACAGAAAATTACTTATGCATGAGCCTTGCACCTGAAGAGTTTCTAAAAAACCAATACAGTAATTCCTTTATCTTTGCAGTCCCATCTCAAACCCATGCCATTCAATGCAACCATATGCCTTTATTAATTCAACACACTTTCTGCATGCTGTTTTACAAGAACAACATTACACAAACTAACTACCGAAATAACTAACTAAATGTAGCTATTTTTGTTTATGATATCACTTGAGGGTGAAGTGGTTTGTGGACTTCCTATGGATCTTATTAAAGAAAGTGCTGTAAGGACTTCTCACACAAGTTTTGTTTAGTGGTAGCTTGGGCTTGTTTTAATAGCATGTTGTGCTTCTATATACAATCAGATCTGGAAACACACAGTTGTGATGGCAAGTTTGTTTGTAATGTGTGTGTCTATGAGAGTAGAATTTGACTTTTACCAAAAAAGTCCTTCTGAGGCCAAAATGTAGTTTGGTTGTAGATTTAGAAGATATTTAGACAAGAGGCATACTTCATATGCATAAAGGAGAGTCAAAGTTACCATGTTCCCTTCTTGTTTTGTTTTATTCATTATGCAAGCCTCCCAGACCCTCCAGACTGGGGTCAGCAAACCTTCTATTTTGCAAAAGCCCTTAAGACACCCTGATGGATGCTAATGCTTCAGCCTTTCATATCATTTTACAGCTGAACTCTTTGATCTGTCAGCAGCCTTTATGTCAAGGCTGGGTGTTCCAAGAAAACAAGTGCACATGCACAAAACCAAAATGCCTTCCCATTACCACCTGTGGAATCTCAAAGGAGAGAGACAGAGAGAGAGAGAGAGAGAGAGAGAGAGAGAGAGAGAGAGAGAGAGAGAGAGAGAGACAGAGAGAGACAGAGAGAGAGAGAGAGAGACTTATAGCAACAAGCAAGTGCGGATGTGCCTGTGCTGTTAGAATAAGGAAGGAAGAATCGAAAAGAAAGTCCGGTAGAGGAACTTCTGCAGAAAACACACATAATCTGATTCAGAACAGTGGAGGACAGCTGGAGGGAGCCGATTGGCTGAGTCTCTGTGAACCCATGCTTCCTGTGACCAGCTGCTTTGCTAAAGCATGAATGACAAGGGTAATAATTGATTACTAGCTGGCAGTTCAATAGGAAGAGAAAATGAACAGGAAAGATGAGGTACTGTACAGCTGGCTAACTGTATCAGTATAAAACATTTCCAGTGTATGACTGGTGGCTGTTTATTTTAACTTAATTTTGACAGCCATTCGACATTTCTTTTGTTATCTTTGGTGCGGAGAAATACTCCAGGGACTGAAGCACAGCTTCTTGTTTTAATTTCATTTTATTTAGTGGTAAAAACTAAAGAACAACAGGTAAACAAAACAATTTTACAGATCCTCTAACACCATGCACAGGGCTGGATTCCAAGTCCAAACACTACAGATGGGTTTCAGTTACCTTTACCAGTTACAGAACCTGGTGTTGTACTAATAAACACCAGAAAACCACTCAAGATCTTTAAACATCCCATTCTCATCTTTTGATCCAAATTATTAGCCTGGATTACTTAGCCTTTTTAAAGCTAAGCTCTACTATAAACTAGATAGCGTTCTATTTGAAATAAAGAACGAACTGTTGCTCATCAACAAAAAGATGTGCACACCTGCAGGGGATGATGTCATAGTTATCTGTAGGAGCAGCTCTTGTATTTACACTGGCACTACAGTCAATGTGCCAGTTTGAACACTGCACACGTGCCCACCATATTCCAACTTCCTGTGGTTCCCTCATACACAAGAGCTTCTTCTGATAACACTTTCTCTGACTGAACTAAGAAAGAGGATAATGTACATCTAGAAAGCAGGGGTCACAACAAGGGCAACTGCAACAAAACAGAAAATATATTACAGGAGGAATTTGTTCAGCAGTTAAAATGATTATTTTCCTCTTTTTAATCCCTAAGGATGCAGCTGCATCACCCAGTTCTTACTTTAAAAACAGCATATAAAATATGATAAAGAATAAAAACTAGTCTGAAGTGTACTTTTGTATATTTAAAACAAGTATTTGGTGAACCCATTATAATAAATACAAAAGAGAATGATTTATTTTATGAACATGTCACTTTTTTATTTAATGAAAGTTCTAATTTATCGCTTGAACTCTGAAATAATATACAGTACAACATTTAACTGAATAATGAATTTTTTTTTTAACCCGCTGAACGTTTTAAAAGGCAGTAATAGCTTTTAGTTAGACTGATTTCGAATGGCCAAAATAATGCTCTCTCTCATTTTCTGGTGTCAATTTCTATACAACTAAGATCATGATAATTATTAAGACTAAAGTATATACAATATGTATCGCATCAAAAAACAGGACGTTACGTCAAATCAGGATGTTTTGAAAACTTGTCTTTAACTTGCTCAACAGTGTTGTGTAACAACAGGAAGAAAACTTTTTTAACGTTTTCTTCAGCATTATTATTTACAACAATTCCAAAAACATCTTAAAGAACCATAAAGACCTAAACAGAGGCAAGCGGGAAAAAATACAGGGAAGAACCAGACTGTCAGTGCATTTTTTCCCTCAATGGCTGAGGCTATCACTTCTCATACAGAATTGCCTTAAGAGATTGCAGAAAGACAGAAGGATGTTAATCAATCAATCAATCTTTATTTTATATAACGCCTTTCATAGTGGACCACTATCACAAAGCGCTTTACAAGATGCAGTAACAACAAGAAAATCCATAATACTTCAAAATACAGAGAAATACATAATACATGAAATACACTAGAAAGTGCATAATACATGAAATAGCACATTAAATACAATGGAAAGTGCATAATACATTATGTTACTATCATACGTGAAATAGTAGCAGCAACATAGCAGCTAGCAGATATCAGGCTTAAAGAGCATGGAAAGCAAGAGAGAACAAGTAGGTCTTGAGAGTTGATTTAAAATGAGCGACGGTGGGAGCATCACACACCAAAGCTGGGAGAGAGTTCTAAAGAGTCAGAGCCATGAAGCTAAACAAGCGTTCTCCAAGTGTGGTGCACTTTTGCTTGGGGATAACAAGCAGGCCAGATGTCAGTTTAATCTAATACATGTCTGCTGCTAACATTTTTCTTTTCGCAGACAGCGGTAATTTCTTTTTTTATGGCCCATGAATTAAATATCAAATTACAATACAGTCCATGGTAAAATTAAGTTTGACGCCCTTATCAGCAAACAGGACATTATATATTTCTTTTTTTATTCAATCAAACTCTGCCGTTGCCATATCATATTCGTTTCTTCATTATCCTGTGGCCCAAAAGTATCATAAAGCAAACATCACAGTGAGGTCCTTGTGACGTGGACAGTGCTGTTGGTGGCCGTTCCTTGCAGTTGATTGGATGTGTGGTTAACTGAGTTATGGGTGGGATTGTCTTTTCTGCAATGGTTCTCTTGTGGTGGAGCTATATTGTATGCAAACAGTTCTTGCTCTTGGCAAATTAAAAAATAAGTAACAAATTCGCAAAACCACTCAGAATGCACCCCCAAATATAGTTCTAGTAAACAATTACACCGTGTAACAATTTTTTTTTTTTTTTTTGTTCCTGGGTAGTAAGTGTTATTTCCTAATTGCTTATGCCTCAAAAGTATAGAAAATGGCTATTATTCCCCACAAACTTTGCTTTTGTGACCAGGAATGGGAATGGGAAAACGGGCAAATGTGTGTCTTTTCGTTCACATAAAGTCAGAAAAAAACAACATATGAATCCAAATTAACATGTATTTATATTAAAGTAATATAAAAATGACTACAAAAGATTTAAAAGTGAGTAGTTTTTCGAGATTTACGATTATACTGTAATTACAGTATAATCGTAAATCTCGAAAAACTACTCACTTCTAAATCTTTTGTAGTCATTTTTGTATTACTTTAGTAGGAGGTGTTAATTTGGGTATGGGGCATGCAGCTACAATCACATCCCTTTTTGAAGTTGTTGTTTGTTACCACATCCACTGCAAATTATGTAAACTGCAGCTACCTCAATAAGTTATAACTGATAAACAAATAACAAACAAACAAAAATACAGCATCTGTGACACATCACTGATGTGTACATCTGTTCTTAAAACGCAATATTTATAACACAATTTAGACTAACCCTAATTACAAGCACTAGCAAGACCAGTCATATTTTACTGTACTATATTAATTTATAGACTTCCTTCCATGAAGGAAGGGCAGCTATTTTTTTTTACCACTAACTGACAGCTAAAGTTCCCTCAGTTGCTTCAGTTGCCAGTAGACAATGTAAATGCACTTGTCATTAAACTTCCTGAATGAAGTTTAAAATTGGGATTTTTTTTTTGTGTCTGGAGTATTCTCAACCAGCTTTAGAGAGACAAAAACTTACACCATTATTGAACCGTGGTTAAACTGTGCATGCTTTCGGATGCAGCAGTCAGGAAACAAGCAACACTCTAAAAGCATGTTTTGCCGGTTTTTGTCCTCCATCGAAGCTGCAGAAAGTAGAGTTACTTACTCAATGGGGGCTAGCTTCCCTTAGAGATATAACCACATGCATACTTAAACATAGTACATACATACAGTACATGCACATACAGTACTTATACAACAAGTGTTGAGAGACCTAGCATAGAACATATAACACAGGCGAGGCCATAGGCTGAGTGCATTCAACCACCCAGAAGTGCAGTAAGATATGTCTTACTGCACACCCTGGAGTGGATAACCGAGCTTATAAAATGTATGTTTATTTTATAAAAAGAAAACAAAAAACAGTAAGATTTAAACCTTTCTATTAAGTTTTTATTGAATGTATCCTTAGCCAGAGCACACTAGTTCCTAGACTCTGTCTTTGCAAGCTGCAAATTTGCTGGAAAAACTTAACTACTGCGGAGTACATTTGTTTATTTATTTTGAGATAGTCAAGGTTTTTTTTTTTTTTTTTTACAGTGCAGCTGAATGTATTATTTTCCTGTAGTAAGGGAGCAATACAGTGAGATCTGACATGGCTAAGACATCTTCATTCTAATTCTCTTTATCAAAAAGATGCAAAAAAAAAAAAAAAAAAAAACACTTTTAGAAATAATAACCTGCTACTTTTTATACAGTAAACATGTTAGCAAATTAATAGATACTTACAACAGGCTTCTCAAAGTATAAGATAGTATGCTGGTTATAGATACTGTGTTTTTTTAAACTTTTATATATAAAAAATTCAACTCTATGGTTAGATTATCTAATCTGTGAACGTTTCTTTTGCTAGCTTGAACAGCAATGTGTTGAAGCTCACTTGCAAATGGAAATTCCTTTGCAGGCATGACTCACCCTTTTTAACTATTAAACACTGTCACTTGCTGCTACCTAATAACTGATAGCTGAGGCTGCAGAATGAATCACAGGCTATTCCCGCTTAAATTACTTGAAAGTGACTAGTGTCCTCCTACACAGCTTTGAAGTGCTGCAGCAAGAACAGTTAACAGAGCTGACAGGATTGTAAATCAAAAAGGACATTAGATTCTCTTTGCACAAACCAAAATGTCACTGTAGCCTTCCCTTTTAATGCAGAAAAAATCAAATATCACTCATACCATACACTATAGTACCTAATACAAAATTCACAGTCACTTTAATAACTTGCACTCTGAGCATAATTTAACTTCAACAAACAGTGCACTAGTTTTTACAACCATGACCTCACCATTGCAATAACTGTGTTTTCACTGCCTGCCTGCAGCTATAGGTAATCCTTCAGCTGGGCACACCCTTCTTTACTGCTATAGTGTAAAACCAGGTGGCAGACATTTCCCATCAGCATGCTGAAGTGGCCCAGCCAAGAAACACAGAGAGCACCGTCTGCTGTTGCCACTGTTGCCCCATCAGCTGAAGTCACCAGAGGTCTGGTTGGGGTTAGGATCACTACTCCATAGTCCAAATTGACTTGGGCCCTCATATACTTGGGTCAGTATGTGAAACTCCTTAACCCAACTCATCCCGCCCCTCCCTCTGCCGCACCTCCTTACAGTGGAGGCTCACACTTTAATTAGCGCTGCTCTCACTATCTAGCCATTCAAACCTGTTCTGGGCTGCTGCTTGTGTCAGAGATTTTCTGAACAGCATCTTTGCATTGTATTCACCTGATGTTATCATGGAAGTTTGTAATTTATATTTGAAGCTGTCTCCCACAATCATTGTCAATTTAAAACATTTTAATTGATTTATTAAGTTATGTCAAGTCTTTCCCCTGCCTCCAGGGTGCAACTGATCGTGCATGTTTCATAACATTGTTTTCTGGGTCAATATTCTGAGCTCCATCTCTTTGACTGCACTAACCTGTCACACACACACACACACACACACACACACACACACACACACACACACACACAACACAGTGCTTGGAGACACCACAGTTCTGGATTCTATTTAAAGATTAATGATGACATCACAACAAGATCACTTTGCAATCTCAGTTTCGATTTACTTTATTCTTCAGTAGTCTATCCTTCTGTGCAGTCCACTGTGTTTTCTTCACAAAAGGGTAGTTTTAGCTTTAGGGCCACCAGTTTTCTCTCAGTTTGAAACATGCTTCTGCTATGTCTGGGTAGCACTGCAGCGGTGGGCATCAAAAGCACTTTGTAAAAGAATCAAAACCCACCACAGAATCCATTTTCCCTGACCGATTATCTTTCTTTTTTAACAGTCATTTGTTCAATAATTACCTTCAGTCGGCCTTTAAATGTCTGCAGTGCAATGCTGATTAAAATGATTAAGCAATGCTGAAAGCATGCCAGTTGAACGTCGATCATTAATGACGCAAAACCTGTGAAACTTGGTGAACAATTATATTGTTTATGGTGTTTCAATGAAGAACACAAGTCGGTTTAAAACAAACACAGTACAATCCTCTAAAAAGTGAGGTATTTAGTACAGATCTGATTTCAGAATGGGTATCCACCACTCTAGATTATTAGAATATGATTGTTTTTCCTTAGACTAAAAATAATTTACAGAAACACCTGCATAGCTGATTTTTTTTCAACAATACATTTTAAAACCAGATGGGGCATTACACACACAAATATTAGTTTAAAAGATTCCTGGGTCAGATAGATATCAGCAAATCCAAAAACCAGAAAAAAGCACAACAGCTTACCTCATGAAATAAAATATTATTATTTTTTATATTATTTAAAATCTGCCCAGATTTTTAGCTTGCTTTTCTAAACACGTATAAGGAATAAAAAAGCACTTAAAAAAATTCAGAAGATAATGTTTTGTGACCATTATTTATATCATGCAAAACTCAATAAACTGGAGGTGTAAAATTCCCCCAATCCCCAGACACACATAACCACCATTCAGAAGGAAAAGCCATGTCCAGTAAAATGGTATTTTCAGTGCCAGATTTATGTGACTAATTGAGAGATTCCCCCCCCCCCCCCCCCCCCCCCCCCCCCCCCCCCTAACCCCCACCCCCCCCCCCCCCCCCAAAAAAAAAAAAAAACAATCCCAAAGTACAGTGCTGTGCAACACTGGAGGTATGTGCTACTGTCTTCTTTGGTGATAAGGAAACTGAACATGTATCTGGATTACGTTACTGTTCAGAGCAGCTCTTTGTTAGTTTGAGTTATTGTATTCCTTTCAAAAAGTCTGCCTTTGCCCTGGCAATTTTTGCTAAATAGGACCCAATAAGGAACCATGTTTGAAACGTGTTAGATAATACTTTATGGTATCGAATCAGATTTATTCAGCTCCACAGTAACTGACCTTTAAATGTTTGAATGACACGACCTCTGAATCCTTCCACAAGATAAAACCACATTTGAGTCTGCATCGTCTAATTATAAATTCAAATTTAGCACATGATGATGAACTGAATGACTTGACGAAGTTGTGACATATTCTGTTTACCCTGCAAGCATTACTTGACCCCAAAAGGGATGAGGGATGCTGATGCTGGAGCCCAAATGAGATTCAGCAATTGAGGATTCTACTGGATTGAGGCTCTGCTCCTCTGCCAAAGCTGTCCTGATTGAGACCTATTAATTTTTGGGGATTTTTGTTGGAATGAAGCAGGCACTGGAAATGCAATATTAGAAGGGTTCAGAAAACATCTTTTTAAAGTGAAAGAGATATTGCCTACCCACTACCTTCTATTTCTGAACACTGGCTGTCGAGTTTTGTAGAGAACCAGGTGACTTTTCCAAGAAGGAAGACCTTCGCCTATGTTATTTTCCCTATGCTGCAACATTGAAGAAAAGAAAAAAAATAGTTATTGCCTTAGCTCTAGCCGCATATCAATTGTGTCTTTATTACAATCAATGTGGATCAACACGGTGACCCAAAATTACACTTAGTAAAAGACATAGCATTGTGTATTTAAACACCTCAATAGTGTGTGGAGTTTTCAAATTTCAGTGGTGCATTTCTACATTTTATATTTAAAGAAAAAAACAAAACCTTAACTTAAAATACAGAATGCACTTTATTATTGTCTGAGTTGTTAAAGTTGTATGCGTTACAGAATGAGCCAAGCAACTGGAAAATGCAATTAAGAGTTTTCCCAATTGACATATTTCTTTGTCAAGCACTTCGTCCTGAAAAACAAGAGCTGGTTTTCAGTTCAGCCTTCATCCAAGGCTGTGGCTCCGAGGAAAGTACGTTAACCTGGGTGGGCCAGCTATCAACAGAAAGGGGGTAGTTTAATGGTCATTACGATGGATATCACTAAGCCTACCATGCTACCTCTTATCCTTTAAGGCATTTCTTGATACCCTTGTGGTAACCCCAAGCTGCACGGACGGCACACAGTACTCTTGGCATTCCTGTTAAAGTGATTATTGGGCAGCTGCTCTCTCTAAATCTGCAGTTGCTCTTCTTGCAGGAAGCTCACAACGTTTCCTCTTTCATCCTCTCATAATCTGGCATGCTGGAGCGGCAGAGAAACAGATGTTTGCTTTATTCAGCTACTGATCACAGACAAATTGAGGATAATCTACAAAACTCTCACTGATGATGTTACCTTGAAACACAAGGTTCTTTTAATGGTGATTCTTGCTGTCCTCACCCCCTAATTTAAACAAGGGCTCCAAAACAGGAAGTTGCAGGACATGTGTTTTATATCTATTACTCTAACTCACCCTCTGTAAGGATCCCGTAGTCATTCGAAAAATCCGTTACCAAAAAACTAAACAAAAGGGTTACTAGTGGACAACACTTGTTACTACTACTGTAACAATGGGATCTCCATGAAATTAAACTGTGACCAGGGAAAGAGGTGGCACAAACCTGATCTTAAGTACAGTTCCTAATAAAATCACCAGGTGCGGTATTTTCATTTTTGTATGTGTATGCAGTATGTTATGAATACAGCTTCTGTTTTTCTGTGTTTTAACCCGACTTTTCTACTCCATTTAAAAAATTCAATTGATACCTGTTAAGCCATTCGTCGATCACAACTGAGAAATGCATTAATAGCAATATTTATTTAATGTACGTTTTTTTGTGAAACTACTTCATGGGCTTTTAAATCGTAAATCTTACTTTTTCATTTCAAAGCAGAAGCGACTCATCTTTATTAATGTAAATACAGTTACGCATAGCGATTGTAATAAAAGTGTGTACAGCATAAAATATGAAAATATAAAATATCAGATGCCCTAGTTATGAACCACTTAATTAGTAAATTGTTATACAGATGTACAGTGAATTTGTCCTTGGTTCCATTGGTTAACAAAAAAAAAATTAAAAATTGCAATTTTTAATATTTTCTTTCTCCTTGACCACGATGGTTATTGTATGTACTTACTGAGTAACACAACGGCATGGTCAATATTACTGCTTTACTTTGTTTACTTCAGAACTCCCCAGACTCTACTGGTACATTCCATACATGTCCACTGGGTTTAAATTAAACACAGCCTACTGAATTTGATTGGCTAGGGTTCATCCTAGCATACTTGTTTACTCTGGCCATGGCACTGCAAGTGACTATTAAACATCTCACGTGTTTTGTTGACAACTGCATGAAATTAAATAAAGGATCACACTGAAAGCTTTGAACAACAAAAAACCTTGGATGTGTTGTTTGGATTATCAGTTTTCATTTGCTGACTTGATGGGGCCTTTAAAAAACTGATTTGAGGGAATTCATGGAAAATAATCATTAAACCTCAACTTTAAAACAAACATTTATTCTGTTTAGCACAGTAGGGTCAGTTTTTTTCTTTTACCCCAAATTGTCATGAACACGATTGTTTTCTAGAAGGAAAAAATACCAATTTCAAGCCACTACGTTTACGTTTGAGTTGTTTATTTCAGATTTAGTAACTTTTATGATGATTTTGAGTATAAAGCTTTGAGAGCCTTGTCCATTATCTTGTTGTAAAACTGCTGACATGCTATGGCTACAGTGATAACAGCTAGCCATTCGTCCATACAGTAGGGTAAACAATATCTACATGGAAACATGTTCTGGCCACTTATCCAAAAAACTTTAAAAGACAGACGTGAATGAGGCACTGTACCATAAAACACTAATAATATTCAGTAGGCAATGCTGCTGAGAATGTACTTCGAGAAGCTGCGCTAAAAAATGATGTGATCCTGAGTGGGGAAACTGGGAGAGGCACCTGGACTGTGACACTTAAGGAAAACAATTAACAGTAACTGAAAGGTTTTTTTTTTTTTTTTTTTTTTTTTAAATAAGTGTGTGACCACACATCATAACTGATGACTTAGTTTCCAGCAGCACCACAAACCAACCTCTGCATGAAAGTTAAAATTCACTTGAATTATATCTATAGGAAGCTCAGTGGTCCAGTGGTTAAAGAAAAGACTTGATACTAAGAGGTCCCTGGTTCTAATCCCTGCTCGCTCAGCCAGTGACTAACTTTGTGTGCTCTGTCCTTCGTAATAAGACATAGAACTGTAAGTGACTCTTTAGCAGCAGTTGTGATGCATAGTTCACCCCCTAGTCTCTGTAATTTGCTTTGGATAAAAGCATCTGCTACATGACATAATAATAATTTCTCTCCTAATGGCAATTTAATTATACCTTTCTGCAAATGACTGCCATTCTTCAAATCAAGGGAACAAGTTTCAATTTGGAAAAAGTAATTTCTATTATTTATAAATGTTCAGAAATAGTAAACTAATATTATATTATTAGTACTTCCTAATATTGTGCTATACAACTGCATTGGATTTTCCTGAGCTTCTGAGGACTAAATGTCACTTTAGCAGTAGCCATTGTGTATGTGACTTATTCCAGGTACCATAGCCTGCCTACTGCAATATAATACAGTACATTTCTGCTTCAGGATATATTTGTTCATTCACAAACTCCAGTCATGACCTTCTTAAGCACGTGGTTTACAGACCATTAAAAAAGATGAAGACTCTCTATATTAAGTCATAATATTTTTCCTTAAAACTTAAGTAAAGCAAACAGAAAAAAAGTATTGCAACATCTTTAGAGCATTATTTTCACACTGAAACCTAATTAATGACTGCTGTCAGTTCAACATTTGTTAACCTCAAAAGCAAGTGTATGTGTGTTGGGATGGAGGTGGAGGGGTAAAGTAACACAAAAGAAAACTGGTACAAAAAGCTATGTACTGTAGCAACTAAAAATAGCTTGAGTGCTCCTACTTTTCAACCACAGCTTTCTATTTCTAAACTCTTGCCTTCAGAATTCGAACGAAAAAAAGAAAAAAGTTGGCAGAGGAGAGAGGATGTAGGAAAATGTTTTCACGAATGGGGGCGAGATCGTCTCAAATCTCTTTTTTATTTACAAAGGCTGCTGGTTTCCTGGCAGCCATGTTACGTGTCAATGTGACGAGAACCCCCTGTTTCTTCAGAGCAACACGTTGAATCTGACCCTCACTCATTCTACAACTGAGAGACAGGATGGGATTTCTAACTGCAAGTGGCATTAAAACAACCAAAAAACAAAACTACAGCAAATAAGCACCTACTGGGGTGACTTCCCAAGGGACTTTAAAAAATAAATTAAAACTTGATTTTCAGACTACACCATGTTTCAACTTTGTCAAGGTTCTGCGAACAGCTTTTATTAATCATTCACTAGGGGGAAATTCTGTTTAATTTTGCACTTCTTTTTTTTTCTTCTTCTTGTGTAATTTCACTGCCTACTGACAAGCCTCAGCTTTGGAGTGGCCCAGGACTAAAAAAACACAGAGGTTCATTGAGAGAGCTCTGACCAGCATCATGTCTATCTGTAGCCAGTGCTACTAAATAATTTGATTAGAAGCCAGAACACATGCAACAGTACCATGACCTTGATTCTGACAGCCTCAAGAAAGGCACAGTATCCCAAGTTTCATAACGCTAGGTTACAGATGTAATCCTGGTTCCCTGAAAGAGAAGACGACCACCAACCAATACTTTTGGGATCTGCCTGCCACTGGTCAGGTATTTGCTGAGCACTTTATGTCAGAGCTGATGATAGGCCCCTTCAGGGAGTGATGTCTTCGGGCCTGTCTCCTAAGGGAGCCAACAGCCACTCCAGACAGCTCACTTCCTCTTTTGCATCGACCCTGCGGAAGTGACCAATGAGATCTCGTAAAGTTTAGTGGTCGTCTTCTCTTTCAGGGAACCAGGGTTACATCCACAACCTAACATTCCTTTTCAATTCAAAGACGAGCACCAACCAATACTTTTGCTAAAAGTATACCAAAGCCGTCGCAAGGGTGCGTGAGCGGAGTCAGCAGCCGAAGGACGTCTCGCTACCGCAGAACTAGTGTTTGTGGTGCGTATATGCAACCTCAAGGACCCTTGTGCCTAAAGAAGTCATAGAGGGATCTACCACATTAAATCGGTGGACCCTTGTGCCTAAAGAAGACATAGAGGGATCTACCACATTAAATCGGTAGAGCCTGGTGAAAGTATGCAGAGTAGCCCAGCTATCTGCAGTACATATATCAGTAAATGAGGCTCCTCTAAATAGTGTCCACAATCCAGTGAGGAAACCACTGTTTCGACAGGGCTTGATCCAGGGTCCTGACACCATAACAGACGAAGAGCTGGTCTGACTCATGCTGAGCTCTCGTTCTGTTAACATAGAACTGGAGGATCCTCCTCCGAAGAAAAGAGAGGGGGATGGAAAGCCTCTAGCTCCAATGACTGACTCAAGTGGAAAGCCGTAACCACCTTAGGGAGGAAAGCGGGGTTCGTTTGTAATGACACCCTGTTTCCATCGTCCCAAACATGCACAAGGGAGCTGTGCACCATCAGAGCCTGTAGATCACTGAGCCGCTTATCAGAAGTGATGGCTAACAAAAAAAAAAATAGTATTCATAGAAATATACTTCAACTCTATGGAATGCATAGGCTCAAATGGGGCCTTAGTGAGAGCCTCCAAAACTACATCTAGACTCCACTCGGGGAGAATACATTCTCATGGGGATTTACCCGCCTCCAGCAGTTCTCGTAGGAATTGTAAAATAACCACTACAGGGCAAGAGATAGGCTCATGACCCTTGGTCAGACATCAGTCTTGAAAGTACCTCCATTTGTAAGCGTACAATGACCTATCGTTCTGCAGTGTACTAACGACTGCGTCTGAGAGCCCTAGACCAGACGGACGGTCCCATTCAGGGGCCAGACCCATAGTTGGAGTCTGCCCCCGGTTCTGAGCGCCAGAGAGTGCCTTTCGCCTGACTGAGGAGATCCAGGAGTAGCTGGCAAAGGTTTAAGAACCAGATTCACCTGGGCCATCTGGTGACCACCAGGAGAACTGTCACCTTCTCTCTCCGGACCTTCTCTAAGAAGGCCGGGAGCAATGGTATCAGCCGGAATGCGCACAAGAGCATCCTGAGCCACTTGTGGGATAGGGTATCGACATCTAGTGGACCGTCGCAGTGGTGCAGGGAGAACCATAGGGAGCAGTGAGTCGTCTCTGCCGTGGCAAAGATATTGACCCTGGCCTTCCCAAAATGTTCTCATATGCTCTCTACCACCTGAGGGTGGAGTAGCCATTCTGAAGTGTGAGGACCGTTCCTTGAAATGATGTCTGCCGCCCAAGTAGGTTCTGCTGTGCCCAGATCAGTAGCCAGAAGGCTATGTGATGCAACCCCGGGGACCAAAGTCCTCTCTGGCATTGAACAGACGCCATTACCAATATGTTGTCCATTGGGACAAGGACACATATCCCTTGAAGCACCTGAAGAAAATGCTGGAGAGCGAGATTAACTGCTCGTAGCTGTAGCGCATTTTTATGCAGGGATATCCAATAGCCCCGTCAAGGACCCGTTGATTCCTCTGCCTGCCCAGACTGCACCCCAACCTAAGTTGGATGCATCTGTCATCACTACCTGACTTCTACGTATCACCCCCATCCTTACACCTTTGTGCATGTGAGAGGTCTGCCTCCACCAGCGCAGGGCTTCCCAGCATATATGAGATGGAAAGCTGACGGTGTCTGTCGCGTTTGGGATCTAGCCGGAAGGCATTGGGCTATGCTTGAAGTGGGTGTATATGGAGTAACCCCAGCTGTAGGGCTGATGAAGCCATGGCCATCAGACCCAGCAACTTCTGACACAACACCAGAGGCACTATCGATCCCTGTTGAAACAAGAATAGATACTTCTGAATGGTAGCCATTCTGTCGTCTGACAGATAGGCTCACATTGTGAGGGAGTCCAGCAAGAGTCCCAGGGAAACCGTAATTTGCACTGGAAATAGTTGGTTTTTGGCATCGTTGAGGGTGAGACCCAGTCTCAACAGATGCTCCATCACGATTGCCATGTGACTGGGAACAGATCAACCAGTCGTCCAGCAGCCAAAGAACTTTGAGAACATGCCGGGGGGCTAAGGAGAGCCTGAATGGAAGCACGGAAAGCTCGAAGATGCTTCCCTGAATAGCAAAGCAGAGATATTTCCAATGCACGGGACAAATAGGGATGTGAAAATACACATCCTTTGAGTCCACTGTGATAGACCAGTCTCCTGGCCAGACAGACTGAAGAATGTAACTGTGTGTAATCATTTGGAAACTCCTTTCCCTCAGGAACCCGTTGAGGTGTCTCAGGTCTATGATGGGATGGAAACCCAAGTCCTTCTTCGGCACCAAAAAATATCGAGCAGCAGAACCGTTCCTCGAGCAGAACCATTCCTCTTGGGAAGCAGGTTCTACAAGGCAGGTGGACTGCCTGAGAAGTAATTAAGCTACTTCTGATGAGGGCCGACTCCTGGAGAGGGTTGCTCATGGATGTAATCATGATCCCTCAAAAGGGAGGAGGACCTGCGCGGAAGTGAAACACGTAATTTTCTCTTACTTTGGCTACAACAGACACACTGGTCTACCACCAAATTCATCCCAACATATAAAAGGTCCACCACATGTTGCACTGATCAGGTGATAACCAGTAACTTGGATGATGGAAGCACTTCAATCTTATTCTAAATGGATAAACTGAGACAGGTCAGTGACTTTGATAGAGACGTTGTTATTGGGGCACAACTTATGGGCTTTGTTGGAAGTATTGAATTGGATGGTCAAAAGTAACAGCATGGAAAGCATTAGGAAAAACAACAATCGCAACCGAACCTCCATCTTCACTGCCAAAACCACAGAAACTATTATTATAAGCTTCTGTGTTAACAGACCCAAGCATTGTGTTTCACCATTGCAAAAACAAAGCAAAACTAAACTGAAGCACAAGAAAAAAAAAAGAAATTGAACTCAAAATATTACTGTGTTTTCTCTTTCAAATAAATTGAACTAATATATATATATATAATATTATCATAATATATATATATATATATATATATATATATATATATATATATATCTTTTTTGGCCAAACTCTTTTCGACTGTCATTGCAGTAATGAACAAAGCTTGACATGTGTAGCTCTTGGGTAATAAATTGGCATATACCTTGGAGGTCTGTTCAAAATGTACTCCTGGTCAGGATTTCGACCGCGGCCCACATGCTGACTACCCCTGATATAAAGTATGTATACAGCAGAGTAAAGGTGGTTCTATGGTTGCCAGTATTAAGCATGGACCACACAGAGTAGGCATTTTGGCAGGCAGTATGCCAGTTTTTTTTTTAATATTAAATTGTAATCTTTTAGCTTCTTGCAATTTAATGGATAGCAACAAAAAATACCATTTGAAAATTATTAAAAAACAGCTGATGTTCACATGAAAGCGGTTTATAATTACTTACAGCTGATTGGCACCAGGTTCATTTACAGCACAACCACTGGGACTCAGAACAATAGGACAGTCAGCGAGTGTTGACTTCTGCAAACAACATTTTGCTTTCAGATGCCTGGTTGCTCTGTCAGCAACTTTCATATCTTTTACAACTTTGATTATTACCGTCACAACCTTGTTAATCCATTTAGTACGTTATTTGCCCTAAACTGTTATAGAGGTCATATGGGGTGTATGAAGAATCTCATTTTTATTTCTTGATTACTCCCAAAAGGCGGTTTATATCCAGCTGTTTCTATGGCAAAAAAAGTTTTTCAGACCTTGCGATGAGGTTAACCAATGTGCTGAAAAAAACACTGCAAACTAAACTATCCAGAAATGATGAAGCATGAGATGTAGTACTACGTATTTAAGAAGAAACATTTCAAACACGTTTTTATGTATTAGAAAAAATAATTAGGGTTTATTAATATAATGAAACACTACAATCACATTTGCAAAAATTGTTAAATTAATGTAAATATTTCTAAATAATGCATCAACAAATGGTGCTGCTGCAGTAAAGAGCCACATTTTCTTTAGAAAGATCACAGCAAAGGCAACCCCTAGGGCAATCGTTTCATTAACGGAATGGCAGCTGCTCCAGTTGCAAGCAGCTTTTCCTCCCACTTTTTCTTCATTGGTCAGCGCTAATGGAGTACCATAAGCGTCCAACTCAAACAGTCTGCACGTGAACTAATTGTGCAATCCCCATGCCCACATATAAATACACACTCGACTCTGCACGTGAAGTGCTTGTGAAATCCTTGTGCTTAAATACAAATATGCATTTTAAATCAGCCATGCTACTTAACCCACATTGTATGCACCACTACATACATACATATAAACAATAACATACTACATAAAACAAAAAATACACATAGGGGCGGGGATACCCCGCCACAACCTCCCTTGCGGTATTCTGTGATGCAATTTGCATACATTTCCACCCATTAACATTACTCATTATATTTCAATGATTCGAATGCAGTACTTTTCCACATGCCTTTTTCCATGTGCTAGGTGCCTACCACTGGTTAGTGAATACAGCAGGTGTACCCAGCACACAGTAAAGGGGCTTACTGCGTGCAAAACACGTTACCGCTGTTTAGTGAATGAGAACCTTCAATTCAGTTTAGTAAGGGAAACAAGATTTCGAGAAAATGCAAATGCCAGTATATATATATTTTTGTATTCACTGTTGATGCTGTGTTAATCAAATTCAAATAAATATTGCTCCTTTTCCTCTTTGATACTGCATAAATCTACAGTAGTAAAAGTTAACTGAATTGGTTCTTGGTTTGAATATAAGTGGTCTTCAGATACAGGTGATTTCATATTTGAAATATACCTTACAAAATCAATAGCTGCCATCACCAAAATGGTCACTATAAGAGGTGATCCATCTAATGTATGAATAAATAATATCTGTTTATTTATTGCACTTAAAACAATATTACCACAGAAACAACACTGGCTAATATAGAAATATATATTTTACAATATGACTCTGTGATTCTGTTCACCATATAATACTACAAATAAATACTGATTTCCAATAATGTCAATTTATTTTTATATTTGGGGAGAGGGGCACTGATGTTAGCTTCTACTTGTCCCATTAGCACCAGACAAACTCCACCTATAAAGCCTATTGCTTTGTTCTACATCAGTTTTCTGTGTGTTAATCCCCATTCCAGTACAATCTTGTTCTTTTGTCTGGTCTTAGACATATTGCTCTTGGTTCAGGCAGGCTACTGTAAGTTGTTTTCACCCAAACCAAATAATACAGTATATAATGTGTAGTTAAATTGGCTTTCTAGCTGGGAAAGAGAGTCAATTTCTATGTTAATTCAATCCAATTAAAAAAAAAAAAAAAAGTATTGATCCACATTCACTCAGTTTGTTGCAAAAACATACTATATCTTAACAAACAGACTGAGAAAAAAACTAGAAAAAACATTTGGTTGCCTTAAAGAGTCTAAGAAAATTTAGTGAGATAAAGTGGAAAATCTGCACTTGATCTGCAGTGCCACAACAAAGCTTGTTTCTAAAATAATAAACTGGCATAGTATTAAGCCTGAGATTCAATTATTATGATGACATTTTTAAATCCATCATTATCCCCTTTATCCGTAAAGGCCCCTTGATCTCTAATGATCGTCAGGTGCATTTACAGCAAAGTTTACTGGTAATAGAGTTCTCTGGGTTTTTAATTTTTTTTTCATAAAAGAAAAACACACAAAAAAGCTATCAAACCAGAGATTAACAATTTTATTATCTTTTGAATTATACTGTGTTTCCTAAGATACTATTAAATATATATGATAAAATCCACAAAGTCCAATTATATATATATATATATATATATATATATATATATATATATATACACACACACACACACACACACACACACACACACACACACACACTTTTGCATGTAATTTTGTAAATTTATTTTAACAGGCTTTAATGATAACTGGTTTATGTTGGATGAAACATGTTAACCTACTTTGTACAATTCATTTCTGTAATAAAGTGTCCGTATTTATCTCGTTTTTTGTTAGTAGCAAAAAACAATACAATTTATAACAAATGTAAAATAAAATTCACAATAATAAACTTACTTGAAGCTTGAAAACAATAAACAACACTTTGAAACTGACTGTTTTACTCACCACTGTACCTACCCCCAAAAAAGTTTTCCATAATGAAACCTGGTTCGATTTTTCTAGAGCTGCAACTCATAACAACACCACACTTATAATGTGCTATGTTACCACGTGGGTTGTCATTCAAAGTTTCTAGAGTGCAGTCTTTCAACTTTATTAACTGTGCTCATTCATTAATTGTATCTCTTGCTTCTTGTTTCAGTTATGTGCTCCAAGATGTCTTGCCGTTTTGGACAGTACTAAGTAATAACTTCATCTCTGTGGTTGTTTTGTTTTCCAAGACTATTTTTCAGTGCCCACCCATTTCAGATTTGTGTAGGTTAGTTTACCCTAATTTAATCCACATAACAGTCATCCCTGTGGGTGTCGTCATCGTTAAAAAAAAAAAAAAAAAAAAAAAAGTTCTACATTGGAAGGACACATTGCCAGTAAGATAATGCCTAATTTAAGATTTTTTTATTTATTTTATTTTTAAATTAGATGCTGTATAGATTTAAACATAATGGGCACTATGTCTATGTAGCATAATGTTTCCTCCTTATCTCGGTATTTTCATTTAATTTTCACCATATATATGTGAACCTAATTTACATGTGAAGGTTCGTTCACTTTATTTACATATGGACTTTAGTTTCTTCCCTATTATGTATTATTCTATTCTAACACATACATTACATATTATGATTTTCTTAACATCAATCAATCCATATATAAAGCCAAAGACTAAAGCATCAGCTGACCCTCAATATATATGTAGCCTGTAGCCTGCGTTTACTCGCTGCAATTGAGTTATGTTGAAACGAGCATGTCTTGTCACCAGTTCATTTCACAATCAGCCCCCCCCTCGCAAGAAGCCATATACAAGAATGTCACAGCCTGTTTCCATGTCACACAATTTTAAGTGGCAATACATTTCAACACAGCATGTGTGGCAGAGATACAGTAAGTCATACATCGAGTGTGACACGGTAACCTACTGGTGCTCTATTTCATCTATAGTAATATATAACATTACTTTTGAAATGCATTTGCCAGACCAGTCTGTAAAAACTGCTTCATGTTTGTACAGAACTACAGATACATCCTTGTCAGCCTGTTCAGAACTAGTCATTTATCTAGGCCTATGAGCTTTATTTATGAAATGTCTGTGTAGACAATGCAGCTATGCCACCTAATTCTTTTTTTAAATTTTTTAATTTAGTATACCAGCAATTGAATTTACCCTGTTTTTCTCCCAATTTCAATGTCCAATTGTGTTTTTTTAGGCTCAGCTCACCGTTACCTCTCCTGCATTGACTTGGGAGTATCAAAGACGAACATTTGCTGCCCTCCGAAGCGTGTGCCGTCAGACGACCGCTTCTTTTCACTCTGCAGGCTCACCATGCAGCCAACACAGAGCTACAGCGTCAGAGGACAACGCAGCTCTGGGCAGCTTATAGGAAAGCCTGCAGGCGCCGTGCCAGTCTACAAGGGTGCGTGGTGCGACGAGGATACCCTGGCCAACCTACCCCCCCCGGGCAGCACTCGGCTAATTGTGCGCCGCGCCCTGGGAGCTCCTGTCCACAGTCGGCAGTGGACTAGCCTGGACTCGAACCGGTGACCTCCAGGCTATATTGCACATATTATCTATTTCTAAAAATGAAATGTATAGTTCAAATATTCTTGGAAAGTTTTTTTTTTTTTTTTAGTATATTAACAACCAATTTTACAAATGAGGCATGTGCTCATTGCCATTGTGTATAAACCCTCAGCATATTATTTTAATGTGCAGCTTGCTACTTTCAGCTGCACTATTGGATGTAAATTATAGTTCCATTCTGCTGGTAATGAGCATGTGGGACAGATTTATTGAGCTTTTGTTACAATGCTCAATAAAGTATTGCAATGTACATAGACACTGTTGAGCGGTACCGAAGTTACTTAATTAGTTCATAATAAGGTAGCTCTGAAAGAAAGAAAGAAAGTTATACAGATATGACATCACCATTTATTTTCACCTTGGGGATTGTACAATTTTAGAACACTTTGCATTACCCTTAAATTTAGCCTGAGAGCAAGAGGCACATCTTTAAACAAAGCAGTCTTGGAGGAGAACACTTGCATTTAGATTACCCCAACTATATAAAAATTAATAAAACAAAACGACTTCAATGTTATTTGTTAGTAAAGACAGAAAATTCAACACCAAATCTATTGTCATTTAATCAAACTTAAAACATACTGTAATGGTTTCCCATGTATTCACCCTAAAGATAAAATCTAATGATTAGTGCTTTAGGATCTAGAATTCCGACAGTTGAATAAGTACAAAGAATGTTGCTGAAATCTTATGCAGTGACCAAACTTTCAACATTACGGGTGAGCATCCTTGCATTATCTGACATTTAACTCTTCAGTAATTTACGAATTACAGGTATTTGAAAGGAAAAAAAAAAACAATAACATGTTAATCAAATCAGTAATATGTGGCTATGCTGTTGGCTTGTGTGAAAGCTGGATTCAAATTTTAAATTAAATATAATATTTTGAAACAAACTTCTACCATCCTAACTTTACCTCATGACTAGTATGTTTTTTGTAACATGCCCATCTTTTAAACTTAAGATACTTAAAGAACCAGCCAACATGGCCTAAAGCTATATACAAAACAGGTTATAATGCAGCCTTTACATCTGACAGCTATACCACAAATCCTTCTATTGAGGAGTGCTCAATTTAAAATGTGAGGCAAGGCTCAATACACCTTGGAGCTGTAGTGTGACAGGGTTAAGAGTATTTCTGTACAACAAAAGGCTGAAGAAGTCTCAATGAGATGTAAAATCGACAATGCATATTTATTTTTAAACAAAGGGAGAGACACAAAAAATAGGAAGGAACTGTATGACAAAAGTAAGCCATCAATACGGAATACTGGAAATGTATAAACAGATCAGTTTTTTTCAGTTCCTTTTAAGATATTTAAGAACTTATCTCCATGCAATTCCCAGGGCTATTTTGTAAGCAGAGTTGACTGTAGACACTGACGTTACAGCTTAAATACAAAGCTTAAATACAAAGTTTTTATATATTGTTTGCCCGTTGATTGAACTTGGCCTTGGCTGACGAAGCTGCTGACTTTTTGGGTGCGCATTTTAAAAGTATCAATCTTCGAGCAGTTTTGTACACATAAAACAAGATTAGAAAAAATAAGAAAATACACAAACAGTTTTCCCTTTTTTCTAGAATAACTTTAACAACTTAAAACAAAGGCAGATTGTGTGCTCATGCTACTATCCTTAAACATGCAAGCATTCAACAACAGAAAAATATGCAAAGAAAATGAAATGTAGGTAACCAACGTGCAGAGCGGTGATGCTTTAAGATCAAAACAATGCTTTAGTCATTATTCACTCAATAGAACAAAACCCCTCATAGGTCATTTCTCGAAATGCTGCATTTATTTATTTATAAAAAGCAAGCCCTGTGGTTATATGTATTTTCAGTTAACCCATTTGTAGTGCCCTTTTGTTTGAGGAAAGGAATGTGCAACTATTCAGGTGAAACACTGGCTATACACATTAACAAGATTATTTAAGTTTTAACAGCAGCTTTGATGTTTTCTTTTCAAAGGAATATTAAATGGCACCGCATTCTACCTTAGTGAAAGTGGAATACAATATAACGAAGAATGGATAACACAGCTCTCATTCAGTACCACAATATGAATGATTTCTGCAGGAATGTATGTCTGCTTCTTTGACAATGCATCTGTTTGCTCTCTGAAACACTGTTACAGGGGCTGTATTGTCAAGCACGTGGTTGTTGTGTATGCACTCTGAGGTGGTCAGAAAAGGGGCAACAAGGGCTTTTATAAATGCTTCACTCTGCCAGGAGTGCTTTAAAAAGGTGGAGCGACACATTACATTCCTTTCTCTGTTATTGCTGTCTCCTGTCTCCTTTGTTCTGTGGGAGTAGGTGATGACATGGCACAAGAAGAGAAATATTGGGCCAGGCTAAAGATGAGTGAACAGAGCCACATGCTTCTGTCCTTGTCAAAGGAGTAGTCGCTGCAGGTCAAGTTCTCATGCCTCTCAATGATTAGTCAAGGATGGAGATGAGGGGGGCTCAGCAGCATGGTAAAATAAGGCTTTGGATTTTCTAATTAACAGCCCCTAGTATTAACTTTTCCCCTGGTCTCTTCTGTAGAAGGAGGGATCCAAACACACACAGTACATGCAATCACAAACAGCTGCGCTTGTCTTCAACTATTACACGGACACGTTGTATTGATAAAAATAATTATACTCAATTGAACTCAATCCTTCAGTTATGGCACTAAGGGAATAGGTGATTGTGCCACACTGTTAGCAACAACCCAAAATGCGGCTGAGTTCAATTTTACCAGTTTTACCAGCATGTACTTTTATCTGTAAACTGCTGTTCTGGGGGACTAACCTTTTGATTTAGCTTAAAATATGCTGCTTGTTGTTGCAAATCTTTTACCTTCAGTTTAAAACAATTGTTCTGACAAACTAACATATTTAGCACAGTGAATAAAACAAACAACAAAAAAAACCCAATGTTTACAACAACCACCTGAGTGGAGTGATATACACAGCTAAATTATTGGATTTAAAGAATGTATCTCTATGCCAAACCATTAAAATAGATTCAGCTCCCTCAATCAATTACAATACGTTTTTGTCCGAGGATGAGTATGGTTGCTCTATGCTAGAGTCTAATGCAGAGAACAGAATTTAAAGTAGTTAGGGTTCATCAAGAGTAGCAACTTCTCGGATTATAATATTACTAATATTATTAAGGTGGGACTAAATAAGCCCATGTTTTTGACCAACAGTTCAAATTAACACTACAGTACAGTTAAAATGTAAAGCTGTAGTTAATGCATACCGCATAAGTTAGCATTAAAGTGTGTACAGAATTTATTGAAAGTACTTGAGACTTCAAGGTAATGTTGTATTTTACTCACCTAAAATACAGTTTACACAGTGTTTAAATTGGAGAGTAAATTACTCAGTGACCCAAAACCTTATCTGGAGTGCTGTTGTGCTAATAATATGTTCAACCCTGTTCAAAACTTTGCAAAATGTATTGGTAAATAGGGCTAAAACAAACTTTAAGTGCAGGACATTTTTAAACAAACACCAAACAACAACATAACTTAAATTTGCTCACTAAAAACAAAAGGAAAGAATCATACAACCATGTTAAGGTGTGGAAATGATGACTTACTCACAGTCACAACATGCTTACAGTCAGTCACTAAATAAAGAGATTTCTGTCAAATACAAACTGCCCATGGGTGGTAAATGGTGGAAACTGGTTAACTTAAACCTGCAGTGCCCGAGCAAACCTGGCAAGACTCAAGCACATTGCATGGAACGTGACCTCCCACTGGTTTACAGTACAATTAATTGCACCACCTGCATTTTCAAGTTGTAGTGCATCTGGGGGACCAAGACTAGGCAAGGTCAAAGTTGGGAGAAAATCAGTAAAAACCAGTAAGGACAATTTTTTTTTTAAATGTGGGAATGTATTGGTGAAAACCAGTACAAACCAAAAACGAAGACCCCAACATGTAGTATTATGCATGCAGCCTCAGCACTGCATAACACAAAACTCTTCCAAACCTCACTTGATTTGTACTCTACACTTTTGAGCATTGTATTTTTAAGTGCCTCCTCATGCAAGTTTTTTTCTAGTTCTGTTCCACTCATTGTATATTTGAATATAACATTGTACATTTTTAACATTA
Organism: Polyodon spathula; assembly: GCF_017654505.1. Classification (NCBI taxonomy): domain Eukaryota; kingdom Metazoa; phylum Chordata; class Actinopteri; order Acipenseriformes; family Polyodontidae; genus Polyodon; species Polyodon spathula. The sequence goes on along the minus strand of NC_054541.1, from coordinate 44,644,740 downwards.
CATTTTATTTTGCCGTATTTCCAGTTTCCCAGTCATGCATGCATTCTGAATTCCACTGGATTTCTGTCATTTATCAAGGGCACTTATTGTGATGAGAAAGAGCCAAGGTCCCAACTCCCAATGCACAAACTACCATGGATTTCCATCAGTTGGAGTTTACCCACTTGAAATATCACAATCCTTTGACAAACAAAAAACAAAGACTTTTCTATGGCCTCCAGCACACATCTATATTGAAAGACACAATATACAGGGTGAGAGTTAGTACTTTTGTCTGCTGGGGCCCAAGTTGCACAATGCAATGGAAAATCATACAAAAAACTTCCCGCCAATCTTCCCAGTCATTCTCATTATTACAGCATAGGTCTTTGTATGTTTTGTCAGAATGAATTTTATGTGATATATTATGTGCAACAAGATGGGACTATGGGATTAATACTGTGTTAGCGTCCAGGTAGAACACTGAATATCTTTTACATAACAGAGATGCAAGTTAGTGCAAGTTATCATAGTAGCCATATGCAAAGAATGTATTTTGATGGCAGATTTGACCCCCCTAGTAACCCCCAGATGAATATACCTTTTGGCACACTTATCCTAGTACACCCATACCAGAAACAAAGAAATGTAAACACTTAAATGAATGGTAGCACAATGATTCTAGATATATAAAGCAATTGGAAGAATACATTCTGTGTACCAAACCTTAAGAAAATAATACAAAGTGTACTGCCTCTGTACAGCTGTAATTTCAAAAAGGTCACATGACCTCAATATGATAGCCATAAGTCAAACTTAAATTTCATCAACAGCAACACTTTATATAACCCTGTGCTTCCCCTGTACTGGTTGCAAAATGGACCTGACTCTGATGCCTCCATCAGCTGTGAACAGCTGCACTTCCATGCCTGGACCGAGACCAAACTCCTCATCACCACAAAGAGCCTGTTGTAGTGAGATACGATGATGGACCAAAAAGAAGAGCTAAGCTCATCTACACGGTTTGCTAGGATGAAGGACCTCCCAGAAAAGGAACTAAAAACAAGGCCTTAAGGCACTGCATGGAATTGGAGGGGGGGGAGTAGATTTAAAACTCCAAGGAATTGAAAAGTTGTTTACTACAAGACCTTCAAAAGACAAGAAAATAATCTGAGTAATATAGCTGGAATCTGGTGCTTGTGTAACCCATCCGGCTCTCGAGCTAGGGCTTGCTTAAAGAATGTGAAAGCATCTTGCAGATAAATGGTAATAAAACATTTAGACAAATGTTTCAACAGAAAGTCTTTATGAATGTGCTTTCTGTTATAAGGCTTCACCACTGTCGCTCACTTCATGATCACGGCAGCTACCTGTTCACGCTTTCAAGCTAATCGTTTCTTTTTGCCAAGCTGCTGAACCCAGGAAGAGAGGCCCAGCCTTGCTAGCACTTAGTCTGGTTTAGCTGAAGCTAAATTAGATGAAATACCTCCAGCTAATTTTGCTCCCCAACCCACAACAATGCAAAGATCAATGGGATTTGAACCATGCTCAGGTGAACCACTTACGACAGCTGGCATGTCATGTTTCAAATAAATAAATCAATTATAACCGGGTTGCCTACCTTTCCTTGTTGCCAGCCCTATCTCCGCAATTGCAGCAACCCTTTGGTTTACTGTGAGTAATTTTACAAAACTAAACCTGGGTTGTCTATTGTCTAGTCCAATGGGCTCAATTTAATACATCCATTTCTCATTCACTCAGGTTGCGACAAACTACTAAATATGTATTTTTTCATTTTTATTAAAAATACACTTTGGGTATTTCAAATAAGTGCTTGCAGCTTCATCTTTGCCAGCTGCTACTGTAGCATGATGCCAAAAGTACTAAAACAGCAAGAAGACAGAGGTTAATAGTTGAACTATACAAATATTTTCTTTAAAATGCTTCTATTTCATACAATAACAGTGTGGAGTTTATCTTGACATATGCCACACACATGGCTTGAAAGATAAACAACCACATTCAACACTTAAATAAGCTCTTTTTTATTTTCTTTCTTCAGGCAATTCACCCACTCAGATGTTTTCTTTGCTCATTATTACTATTGTACGTTAACTATTATTACAGCAAATGCAATTGTTATGCTGGTTTTCAACCTTTGGGCAACTTGTTGGCCAAATGAGAGACAACGGTGATGTACTTCACAAGACTTATAAAATGTGTTAGGCAAATGGTGTTCTTAACACCTACTATACATCTTTTCAATAAACTCACAAGAAAGCACCATACATTTTAGACAGTAACATTTTTTTAATGACTTGCTATATAGCACAGTACTGCACAATAGTTAACGTACAAATGGACATGAAGAATGGCTCAAGAATACAAGGTGTGTATGGTTCTGTATACAAGCTGCATTCCTCACTTACAGTATTCAATCATGGTAAACTGCAGATGAGGGCTGTTTAAGGTTTGCCAATATGATTTCCACACATACACTCTATTGGGGAAGCTGAGCTTTCTCAACACTGTATGATAGCAAAACGGTGAACAATTAAGAAACAGCTAGTGATGATTCAACTTCATCAATCTATTTTAAGATGTTCTAATCATGTCATCTCATAAACTCTGTATACCTAAAAATGTATCATTTATGAGCGTATTAACCAGATGTAACCAGTGTTAAAGGTTCAATGCAATTCAAAAGGTGTTTTCCAACCTTTCATTAGCTTAAGTACCATTCGCTGCTCTCAATCACTATGTAGTACACAGTTATCATTTTTTAGCAAAAGTTTGCCAAAGACTCTGAATATGTTGACCTTTTTTTTATTTTGTCAGCAATCATTTTGAATGGTTTTATTTGCAATGAAATATTGTTTTTTTCATTATTAATTATTGATACGTCTGCGTGGGCGCCGGATTCTACTTTTATAAAAACACTCTGACTGATCGAGCCTGTGTTACAACTGGAACTAAAGAGCAGCTCAGGTGAAAGCACCTTAACCCGTGCTGCCCAGTGTCCAATATATTTGACATTGACAAAATATACATTAAATAGGTATGGGAACACACCTTGGGCAGCAAAGGGTTAACACAATAACTGCAATAATAACCAAACCAAATGATTGCAAATATCATAACAAGACAAGGGGACAGGAAAGCATTCTCAAGGAACAGGACTGAAAACATAAAAATAGGGGCTGAGGATCAAAAAATCCACAGTTCAGTCGCCCCCCCCCCCCCATAAAAAAATATTAGATTGAACTTGCACACAATTAAAATAAATGTAATCATTTATGGTGGTTTAAATTCCACAAAGGCTGATATAGACGACATTCCTAAACCTCCCCCGATACCTGGTAATGTGAAAGCATTGTTTGCACAAAAGCCTACATTTCTTCAGGTCTGTCTAAATGTGTTTTGATGTCAAATTAACTAATTATGTTTTGTTTTGTTTTTTACCTTCTGATATATTTCACTGCAAACTGCGGCAAGATAGAAGAAAGAAAAAAATAATAATTACTGCTTTATTCAGTGAACCAGCTTCCTTTAGGCCCTCAAGAATGATTTTTTTTTTAACAGCTAAAGCAAACTTCCATAACGGAATGGAAACCCATTGTTTAAAAGCCCTACATTTATTTTTATAAAAGCAAACAAAGCATGTTACACTTCTGTATTATTCAAATTTATAACAATGCTAGACTTTATTAACCCACGGTTATTTTAAATATTTATCTCATATAATTTGACTGTCCATTTGTGCTAAGAATTCCAGATGTTAGAGATGAGAACAAAACAACTTTTATGAATCATCCAGTTTATTCAAATAATTTCCTCTTCATTCATCACTATTTCAAGCAACTCTAAACTAAGCAGCTGTGGTTCATTCATAACATTTGCACCCTTTGTTTCCAGCCTGGACCTTAATATACATGAATAACCCTTAAGTCTTTTTTTGTGTTTTGCATAAAACTGTCCTCATTCTTAATGTATGCTGATCATTAGCTTTATGTAAATTGACCATGAATCTTTATGTGCTTAAAGCGTCTTCCGAAAGACACCAAAAGGAACCTGTTTTGCCGGCTGACAGCTGCAAGAAACTGAGAGAAAAGAATCAGACCGTGGGGTTAGAGGCTGGGTAGCTGTTTTTCAGCTCAGAACCCTGAAACCATACCACCTTGAGGCCTGGTTTCAAGATCTCAAAACTTATTTAGTTATGTAGTGTATTAACCGGCTATAACTGGTGTTAAAGATTTATTTCAATTCAAAAGGTGGTTTCCAACCTTTCATTAGCTTAAGCACCATTCCTCGTTCACAATCACTGTGTAGTACAGAGTTATAATTTTTTTAGCAAAAGCTTGCCAAAGTCTGACACTCAGAATACCAGAATATGTTTACATTTTTTTTATTTTGTCAGCAATCATTTTGAATGGTTATTTTTGTTATTACTTAAATGTTGTTTGTTGTATTATTATTTATCGATAGGTCTGTGTTACATACTGCATGTCTATGGCAGGCAACTGTAACTGAAGAGAAGGTACAGAACTCATACAAGGAAACACTGACAGTGTGTTATAAGGCAACATTTTAAAACAATGGCCACAAATTGATGTGAATTCCAGTGCTTCAGCTGCTATTCCTGTGTTTTTTGAATTTGAATTCATAATTCATTTGTGGCCCCTTTTTATTATTATTATCTTCAGGATTAGAAAAAGCAAACAACAACAGAACCTTTGTTATTCAGATGTTACTCCTATGCAATCCTATGAAACTATTAAGATGCATATGAGTTTGCATCCATTATTTGAAAGTGTTACCCCATGATGACCAAGAAGTTCTACAAATTAATATCAATACCAAGTTAAGCTATGGACAAAATGCACAGACATATGTACAGAATGTACAAGCGTCTGGACTGATTGAGTGATTGACTGACCCCTGGACTAACCCCCTGTTTGATGGTGATCAGATGTCTTTTCTCTCAAACGGCATATAAAATGAAGGAGAGTTTAGGGCACATGGAGACAAGCTTGTAGTTGCTTGCACATTTTCTCTAGCTACAAAACATCTAGCATTAAGCTACTATCTAAATTGCAGAACTTCTTTCTTTATGAAATTAAGAATACACCCATATTATAAAAGCAATTTCAATTTGAGCTTTGTCCAACACACGTATAGTATCTGGTTCAAAAACAGATTGCAGTTGTAAGCCCTTGCTCTAAGATGGAGAGCTGTTGGTTTTCAAGGGTACATCACCTTCACTGGCGGCGTTTACATGCACAAGTCATGACAGTTTTCCTCACAATTTGTTTGCTGTACTTTTCAGAAAATGCGTTGCTATGCAATTCTGATTTAGGAAAGAAATCGGCCTTGCCAATGCAGATTACTGATTACTCAATTCATAGTCATTTAGGGGAGGGGATATTTATATGTCTGTGTTTGCTTACTAAGTAGAAAAAGAACGACTGAATATCTTGAGGAGAGCTTCATGCGTTGCCATGAAGATAAAAACATTTAACAAGAGAAATTAATTCATGTGTTGTCGCGCACATTCTGAATTACACTGCACATTACCTACTTGTTTGTTTGGTTACCTTTCCAATACACACACACACACACACACAAAATCATATAAAATATAATTTCTACTAAGTACAATTTTTACTACTTTGATTTTATATTTGTGTGTGGTTGTGGAACATCTAAAGATTACATTTCATTAACACTAGAACCGTCTTTGACAATACATGTTTTTATTTTGAATGAAGAATTCACCTTGAAGCTAGCCACAGCGCTTCAGCAGAAACATTTCAATCAGAAAACTGCAAAGCTGCAGGTTGCAGCAGCTCAACCTGGATTCTGTGCTTCGAGTGACACACATGCAAAGAAATCATGTTACTTTCGTTTTAGATTAAAAACTACTTTTGTTTTTACAGTTATGTATGTACATAAACTTGTTTACATCTGTTTGCACACTAGTTTCTTTGGAAATGTTTATTATAGTTTTTCATTTTTTGAAGTAGTGATTTATGTGGTAAGTTAGAAAATAACCGCTTTTCTGTTTAATTGTTCATTTAAATACAGCGTTTCAGCTGTGCGGTTGTTTGATATGGTGTGCTTGAATAAAACTTCTGAGTTGTATCCAACAGTTTGTCTTTCATTTTAATATTGATGATGTTTAAAATGTACCATGATAATGACTGCCGTCAGTGGCTGTAGGTTTGAGAATAACCGCGGCGGTTCTACTGTTAAAGTAGTCCATAAATGTACATCGTGTGTGTCTGTGTGCGTCTGTTTTGTACAGCCTTTCTGCTGGGGATTAAGTGTTATTAAGTTAGAAGAACTGGAACCTGACTGCTGAAATTTCAGGTTTGCGTGGGTTTTTACAGCAATTTCTATTGTGCCGTTAAAGTCGCGCTGACAAAAGGACGTCCTTTTGCCGTTTCACGACGTATTGGCGTGACGTCACAGTCATGACTGTAGAGTCGATTTTCACGTGCATGTAAACCAAGCCACTGTTGTATAGGACTTTTTTCCCCACTGTACTAAAAGTTTATGAATAACCATGAAGATCAGCTTTTTATTACAACAGGTTATATAATCATTTCATTTACACACACACATCAAATGTGAATAGCAACATGTACCAGTGCATATTGATATAGGGAGAGAGGTAGCAGTCCAGTTACATTATACTGGATAACTGGTTACCAAACTACATGTATTTAGTAGTTCCTACTTTTTCAGCCCCAACAACCACAATTCCTTTTTATTCTTACTTAAAAAGTAGTGGGGTTCCACAAAATATAGGTGTTACACATCCCCACGTGTTGCTACAAGTGTTTAAGTAACATAGCTGTAATTTTTCTTTTCATTGTTAACAACTTTAAAGTCTGTTTCAAAGCTCTTTTCAAAATGGCTGCTCTAGTGCACTGATAGTGTGAGGATTATTGCCCACATTGTCAAGCAGGTAACACAGCAATAATGATCCATAATGTGGTACAGAACTGAAAAGCCAGAGCACTTGTTATGCAGTGATTTCGAGGGCAGATCTCAAACCCCAGGGCAATAGAGCGGCCATTTTGAAAAGAGCTTTGAAACCAACTTTAAAGTTCTAAGTGTAAAAAGTTGTCAGGATGTTAACAATGAAAATAAAAGTGACAGGTATGTTCTTTAAACAGCTGTAGCAGCATGTGGGGGTGTGGAACGCTAGATTTTTCAGTGCCCGCTTTAATCTTTTTATTATTATTATTATTTGCACGCTTTTTGTAAAAAAAAAGGTTTCCTTTTAACATGTTCCAAGATGCATTTGTTTGTTCTACCATATTAATAAGGCACATACATATTGTTGTGAACATATTTTATAAATATAAATACATACATACATACATACATACACAAATCAAAATCAGCAATACATTCCTTCTGCTTTTTTAAAGGACAAAATACTGATCCATTGATGCGCTGCAATGCAACCTTGAAAGTAATTAGTTTCTAGGTTTCACAGACTATCATGCTACAGACCCTTTCCACTCCTGGAAAATTTGATTGCAAAACCATAGATTTTCCAATACTATCCTTCACTTGCATTACACAAGCAGCCAAGTGTAAAAGCTCCCACGGGCTTACAGAAGGGTCTCACAAACACTCCAAGCAGTGAAAGTTTTCATTGACATGATGGGCTTATTGGGAGAACAACAAACGACCAGCAATGTTGCAGGAGGCAGCATACAGCAATCTAGCTACACTACAATGGTAACAGTATAAAACAAATGATCCTTCTCCTGGCGAACTTTTAGAAAGTAACAAAATAACTGTAATTAAAAATGATCTTTGATAAACAAAAATGAAGAAAAAAACCATTGTAACCTACTTCTGACCTATAGACAGCAGACCATACGAATGCTGTTCAGCATGCGTTCTTAAAGCTGATCATTGAAATGTGATATATAGTACACTGCAGTGATGATATCACTGGGTTACGCCCACAGCAGTGTTAATACAGAAACAAATGACGTGATCAGGATAATTAAATACAAGGATATTTCAAATTAGGGAAATGTTAATGAATTGTGCTTATTACATAAATGAAAAAAATTATGTCCTTTACTTTGAAGATGGCATTATGCCCCAAAGTTTTACCAAAAAGTCAGTAATGCAAAAAGAAAAAAAAAAATACACCCAAATGCATTTATTTAGGAATTTCACAATAAAGACGTGCATTATGGGAACATGTATTTCAAAATCTGTCAAACAGCAGAAACACTTGTATTACCAAATTCTGAGGTGCTACCAAAGTGGAAGTATTACATTTTCTTTTTTTTTTTTATCTGTAGAAAGGTTATAATTTAAAGCAGTAAATAATATACAAACACATTAAGAAATACAAGTTCATACTACGTGAACAAGCAGAGCAGCACTGATTTGATGTGACGAATCTGCTTAGTTTTCCAGATTGATCCTTAAACTCTTAAATTATTATATAAGCATCACTTTTGAGACTGTTCTTCGTGATATATCAGTCATGTGTGCAGTCTGCTATCAAAGTATGTTGCATCTACTTTAAACTGATTTTTATGCTGTATATTACAGAATACATGTCAGGGAATAACTAAAACAATATAATTGATTATATTATATATATATATATATATATATATTATTACTATATATATAATAACATAATAAATTGTTATTTATTTATTTATTTATTTTACAGAATCTGCACTGCACCTGTTATGTAGCTGCTTTTGTTTTTTTCGCCTGTTTTCACCCTGGAAAGATCAAACTTTCAACAAGTTTCAAAGAGCAAGAGAATCTCACTCTTTTCAGAGCTGTGTTGCGCATTCCTACCAAGGCCTCTATGCTGAAAGTTAAACTGGCAGGTCTCTTGTATTCCCAGCAGATACCGTGTATTATATCTTGTAAAGCTCTAAGAACTAGCAATGACTTGGACATTTTAATCAAGCTGTGAAACAATTAAATACTTTTCAGCTGGTAGGAGGTCTAAGACTGCCTCTCTTGACGGGGAGCTAGGGAATGAGCACAGAACACCTTTCTGGGACAGGGACATATTTCAATCTGTCTCGAATGACAGAACCCAGGTGTAAATAATACAGCATGGGGATACAGGACACAGTAAATCCAAGTTTAATTCTAATTCTATTCAATGCTTTTTGCAAATATGATTTTTACTGGATTGTATCCTGATTCAAAATAGGCTTTGAAATAGGTCTAGAATTATCTAAACTGCAGTAGTTTATACAGATTTTTAAGTGCAAAATTTAATCATTCGCCATTGTGTGTCAATTTCTCTTGACATCTCTTAAACATGATTTAAGGAACAGAGTAGTAATATAATGGCACCTATTATGACAGGGGTCAGAATGACCTAGGCAGTAACGAGCGTAGTAGAAAAATAATATTAAAAAGTCACTTGCAGAATGAGAATTCTGTTTGGGAGGATTACTGATGTGCCATTATTTTTAGTGTATTCTGTATATACAATATTACACACACACACACACACACACACACACACACACACATACAGTGCCTTGCAAAAGTATTCAGACCCCTGACCAATTCTCTCATATTACTGAATTACAAATGGTACATTGAAATTTCATTCTGTTCGATATTTTATTTTAAAACACTTAAACTCAAAATCAATTATTGTAAGGTGACATTGGTTTTAAGTTGGGAAATATTTTTAAGAAAAATAAAAAACTCAAATATCTTGCTTGCAAAAGTATTCAACCCCCACACATTAATATTTGGTAGAGCCACCTTTTGCTGCAATAACAGCTTTAAATCTTTTGGGGTAAGTATGTACCAGCTTTGCACACAGTGATGGAGTGATTTTGGCCCATTCTTCTTGGTAGATTTGCTCCAGGTTGTTCAGGTTGGTTGGATGACGCTTGTGGACCGCAATTTTCAAATAGTGCCACAGATTCTCAATGGGATTGAGATCAGGACTTTGACTGGACCACGGTAGGACATTCACCTTTTTGTTCTTGAGCCACTCCAACATTGCTTTGGCCTTGTGCTTGGGATCATTGTCCTGCTGAAAAGTGAATTTCATCCCAAACTTCAGTTTTTTAGTGGACTGAAGCAGATTCTCTTGAGGTATTTTCCTGTATTTTGCTCCATCCATTCTTCCTTCATTTGTAACAAGATGCCCAGTCCCTGCTGATGAGAAGCATCCCCACAGCATGATGCTGCCACCACTATACCTCACTGTAGGGGTGGTGTGGCTTGAGGCATGGGCAGTGTTAGGTTTGCACTACACATAGAGCTTTGAGTTTTGGCCAAAAAGCTCTATCTTGGTCTCATCTGACCACAAAACCTTTTCCCACATCACAGCTGGGTCATTCTCATGCTTTCTGGCAAACTCCAGACGTGCTTTCAGATGGTACTTTTTGAGTAATGGCTTCTTTCTTGCCACCCTCCCATATAGGCCAGTGTTATGCAGAGCCCTTGATATGGTTGACTGATGCACCATTACTCCACTCCCAGCCACTGAACTCTGTAGCTCCTTCAAAGTGATTGTTGGCCTCTCTGTGGCTTCTCTCACAAGTCTCCTTCTTGTTTGAGCGCTGACTTTTGAGGGACAGCCTTTTCTTGGCAGTGCCTGGGTGGTGTGATGCAGCTTCCACTTCCTGATTATTGATCCAACTGTGCTCACTGGGATATCCAAACATCTTATTTTGCACCCTTTCCCTAATCTATGCATTTGTATTACTTTATCTCTAACTTCTGTAGAATGCTCTTTGTCTTCATTTTCCTTCAGATTCACAGACTTACCAATGATCCTTCAACAGTGGGATTTTTATCCAGAAAATGTGACAGCAACTTTAATGGTCAATTTCTCTTGACAACTCCTAAACATGATTTAAGGAATAGAGTAGTAATATAATGGCACCTATTATGACAGGGGTCTGAATCACCTAGGGCAGTAACGAGCGTAGTAGAAAAATAATATTAAAAAGTCACTTGCAGAATGAGAATTCTGGTTGGGAGGATTACTGATGTGCCATTATTTTTAGTGTATTCTGTATATACAATATTACACACACACACACACCAATGGTAAGGTAATTGTGTCCTCGTTAGGGCAATTTCTTTCATCGGTGCAAACCGGGAGCTTCCACAGCACAGGGGTTGAATATTTATGCAAGCAAGATATTTCAGTTTTTTATTTTTCTTAAAAATAATTGATTCTAAGTTTCAATGTTTAAAAATAAAATATCAAACAGAACGAAATTTCAATGTACCATTTGTAATTCGGTAATATGAGAGAATTGGTCAGGGGTCTGAATACTTTTGCAAGGCACTGTATAGCAAATAAGGCCAGCGTCACTTTCTCAAAAAGGCAAATAAGCTACAAAAAGAAATGAAGATTCTGATTGGTTTTAACAGACTTGCGGCAAACACTGAAGGAGCAGCAGCTCAGCACATCTGCCCCACGGTGTTTTACCTAAATAAAATAGACTGGACTTGCTTTAAAAGCATTTTTTTTTAAATGCACTTTTTTTTTTCTAAACACCTTCTTACCTGAATTATTTTACTGCTCTCTTCAATATAGTGCCAAATAGGTTAATATATTTTCCTTTGCTGTAGTTACCATAGAGGGTATTAATGTAATTAAAAGTAAAATAGTTTGGCACTGTATATATTCCTTCTAAACTCCCATTTACTTTTGTTGCCAGTATCATGAAAAATGTAGATCATCCTGACCTACACATTCATCAGCAATGACCTATAAAAAATGATCAATTATTGTACTGTCTGTGCATGGAAAAAATGTATGACATGCAAGTGGCTGGACAGACAGATTTTTCTGTATAACTGTTAATAATTGTTATGAGGGCTGGAAAGGTTTCACAAACTTGTTCAAAATGAGCTTCAAAACACAGGAGCAAAACATGCCTTAAAACATTCCCTCAAGTTTTATGAACAGGGCCCAGTTACTTCTTAGGACACAGATTAGGGTACTCAAAATTAATTCTGCTAGAAAATGCCAGGATCAAGTCTGTTCAAAAGTGGGAAGTGAGATCTGTTGTATCTTATCTCTGTGCAGCTCCATGTTCTGGGGTAACTGCATACGTTCCCATACATGACCATAACCTGCCTTCATGCCTCTTCTATAATATAACATACTTAGAGTCAACTAAAAACAGAAAATGTTCCAATCAACCTAAATTTATAAAAAAAAATTAAATAGCGTGCACATGTGACACATTGATTCCTGTAGTGTGCTAAATTCTAAAGGACTTCTGGTGAGATCTTATGTAAAAGAGCAAAAAAGAAAATCTAACCTTTAGTGAAAGTGTGTATATTATTTATGTGTCTGCTACCTTAGGTTTCTGGCATGTGCTTATATTTTCCAGAATGTATATCTTATATCTGTTTGATGTGTTGTTATTATTATTATTATTATTATTATTATTATTATTATTATTATTATTATTATTATTATTATTACATTGGGACATTATAGTATATATAAGACCAAGAGAAAGAAGGCACTATTAAAAATGATAATACTAGATGTAAAGAACAGTAGGCCGCCCTATTATTCCATATCATGCAAAAGTGTTCACTCGCTTTTTCTGATTTTAGCATTGCAACTGAAATACGTAAATATAGACTTGCAAAAATGATTCAGCAATACATATCTATAAAAGTTGTTTGGCCTGAAAAGAAAAGCTGACACTTTTATAAAGTAATGCATTTATCAAGCTGCGCCCTCTATGGGTAGTTTCTGAATTAGGACCAGAAAGCTATTACATTACACAATCAGCAATGTAACTGCTTGGTTGCATCTCTTCTGATGTTACCTGAAGAAAAACTAAAGAAAAGCAAACTCAAAGTGATATTATATTAATTGTATTTATCTCGTAAATCTTTTCAATTGTGACATCTTACTGCCATCAAAACATAGCTGGTTATAAAGTACATGTCATTTCAAGCTGCTGCCTTGACATCCACATACATTTATTCATCAGCAATGACCTATAAAAAATGATCAATTATTGTACTTCAAAATTATTGTTTTCTTTAACCAACTTGGAGAAATAATACAACAAACCAAATCTACACATCAAATTGAAGGGGAGGGTGTATAAAAAGCACACTGAACAAACCAAATCTACAATCTACACATCGAATTGAAGAGGAGGGTCTATAAATAGCACACTGAAACTGTTTATCAAGGGTTATTTTTTCTAAGATGGAGGAAGGCAATGACAGGTTGCATCTCATCAACATGATCTTAAGATGACTCACTGAATTATTAATTCTGCGACATTGTTTATGTGCTTTATATATGGCAGCTAACCATGGCAACCATCAACTGTACATTCCCTCTGACTGTCATATTTGCGGAGTTGCATTGTGCTTGCAGAACAACATCTACAAATAAAAAAGGGACATTTATTTCACTTGAGGCTCTTGGATTTATTTATTTTTATTTATTTATTTATTTATTTTTTAAAATTTAGTAGTTGGCAATTGGTTTTTACCCTGTTTTTCTTCCAATTTGATCTAGCCAATCTATTATTTTTAGGCTCAGCTCAATGCAACCACCCCCGTGCTGACTCGGGAGTGGTGAAGATGAACATCATGCTGTCCTCTGAAATGTGTACCATCAGCCGATCGTTTCTTTTCACTCTGCAGGCTCGCCATGCAGCCACCTCAGATCTACAGCATCGGAGGACAACGCAGCTCTGGGCAGCTTACAGGCAAGCCCGCAGGCACCCGGCCAGTCTACAGGGGTTGCTGGTGCGTGGTGAGCAGAGGACACCCTGGTCAACTTAAGCCCTCCCCACCTGTGCGTTACTCGGCCAATTGTGTGCCGCTCTTGGGAGTTCTCATCCTCGGTCGGCAGTGGAATAGCCTGGACTCAAACCGGCGACCGCCAGGATATAGGGCGCATCCTGCGCTCCACACGGAACACTTTTACCGGATGTGCCACTCGGAAGCCCGCAGACTTATTACTTTTAAACAGTAAAGATTGCACACTACTACATTTCTTCAGACATGTAATTTATATTTATATTTCTGCTAACTTTCTTGTTGCAATGTCAAGTCTAGCTAAGTAATGCTAGCCGTTTAATTTGCGCATGCGGCCACAGTATTATAAATGCATGCATTGATCAAAATATATAGCTTGTACTAACAAAAAATACATATTGTTTTATCTCTTTAGTATGTATGACTGGGAGTCTGATATACTTTTGCAGAAGAAGGTGTGTCCTTTATTCTTGATTGGTGAATGTTTCCATAAATACAAGGTTTTCTGAGATTTTTCAACTTTTTAGTACTTCAAATCACTTCAATAACCTGGGTTTTTCATGCTATAGATGGAAATGGGCATTTTGCTCCATTTCCACAAACTCATTTGGTCAGATGCTGTGTCAAGTTTACAAATATGTGCTGTGTTGTACTGTATTTATAATCCACTGATTATAATATGGCTCTGGTATGTGTTTACTGCAAAAAAGGGAGGCTTGCAGAGAGAAATCTCATGCAGCTTTTCTCGCCTCTAACATAGTGAGGAGGACCACTTCTGCTTAGCAATGCAACATGGGTATGAAGGGGTGAACGAGCAAGGACAGTTTTACCAGACCCAGCGCACAATTTGCAGTACTGGGCTTTTACATACAAAAAAATCAATAACTACACATTCTAACTCTCAGAGGAACAGGAAATGCAATTTTCTAGCAAATAAATAAATACAATTGGGGGGCGGGCTAATGCCTCCACACCCTTACTGGATTGCCTCTGTAAAAATACATTCTTCGCTACGCCTCTGCATTATACATTTTGTCTGATAATTTTACACTTGTAGTAGTTTAAGACAATACACTAATATGGTGACTTTTTTTTTTTTTTTTTTGGTTCAGTGCAACCACACACGGTCAGTGCAACAATAACTTCTCTCCCAGATTGAACCCTGTCTATTATTTTACCACTTTTAGTATTTGAGTGCAATTTCTGCCCTGCAGTTTACCGCAACATCGCTGATAAACAAGTCATTTCAGGTGAAAGCCGGATGAGTAGGAGTGCCAGCGTGTGGGTGAGCAAATGCGGGGGAGTTTCAGTGCCTCTGTAGAAACATCAAAGCAGATGTTAGTTTTTCTTATTCTTATTTTTCTTTAAAAACGTGATTTTAACATGAAATGGAGACGCTCAAAATTCATGAAACCTGTCAAAGCCCTCCCCCAGTCTTTGGTACTGGAACAATCTAAGTGACCTTTTTGGTAACCAGTCGACCTTTAGATCAAGTTTCCTGTACCTTAAAGTATAAAGCTGTCACTTCAGGCAGGTGGCTTTTCTTTAAAGGTGGCATTTAGAATCAGCTCCTGGGGGGGGGGTTGTTTATTTTTATTATTCACTGTTACATATGAAATCTTGCCATAAATAGCAGTAACAATGGTAACAAACCGGACTATGAACAGCAACTGTTTTCTGACAAAGAACAACAGGCTGAACTGGAAGAATGTAGTACACACTTTATTTTTAAGTTTAAAATTGACCCTGAGAAGAAGCTAGCACTGTGCATCTTGTCATTAACTGCAGTAGGTTACATGAAAGATAGTGTTTGACCACAAGATCAACTGTTTTGTTGTCATAAATGACATCATCTGGTGTGTTTTGTAAGCTTTAAACTTGAAAGTTTATAACATTTTACACCTGCCTAAAAATGCCAAACATGACATTTGGGAAAGGCTTGAGAGATATGTATTTTTGACTTTGTGGTTTCTGCAATGCCACAATGTCATTCTACAGTGAGTATTTACAAGTTTCTAATAGAAATACTAATTTTAAAATGTAATTCTTTCTAATTTTATTCTTGTATAGTATTACTCATAAAGCTTACATTTTGATTAATAAAAAGACATTTTGATATTTAATAATGTTTTTCTTGACTGTTGTTGGTTTCATAAACACCAAACTGATTGACCAAAACATAGTCCTTAAATAACTAACACATTAAAGCATTGTGAATTTCACCCACCATGCTGCATGTGTTTAGAAAATTCACAGAATCAGAGTTCAGTATTATATGCAGTTCCATTATTTATGATAATTAATAAATTTCACATAGAGCAGACCCAACACACAAAGATCAGGAGTTTTATTCTAGTTTTTAATTTTATGATTATTATTATTTAATTTTTTTTATTTTTTGCTATCCATGAAACTGTTGTAAAAGAAACAGACTTTAAACAAAATATCCTTTAAGTAACTAACAAGTTAAAGCCGTGTGAATGAGGCCCAGTATGTTGTTTCTTTTGTCTGGTTATCCGAAAGGCAACACAGAAATTCTAATGGAGAGGCTTGGTAATTCTTATCAGATAAATGGCTGGTGCTGTTTCTGTCGATACCCTTGAACGTTGTTTGCATGGGAAAGGGCCCTTGACATTTATTGTTGACGTCTGGGATTTACTTTATTATCATAGTTAATGAAGTACCCGGACCTGACCCGCAATAAAATGGTAATAAAAAAAACCTGATAACATTAAAATGAGATGTAAAGTTAATAAATACAGTATATGCTGTGCTACAAATAAATAAATAAATAAATAAAAGCAGGCTCTGGCACTAAAGGATCAGCTTGGCTGCTCTGTTTTAACAGATATAATAATAAATATTAGTAGAATAAAATTACAATCCCAGGTTTGGATGTTATTTGGAGTCGAAGGGAGGTGGATTTTGGATGATAAAGCACACAAATAAAAAAAACATTCTTATGGTTCAATATACATTATGCACTTCCAAACTTTCATTTTTTTAACATACTGAAGTTGCATTTTATTGAGTTATAAATATGGAACAATTACACAGTAGTTTATAACTAATACAAGCCAAACAGTTTAATATACATGGCAATGCTTTATGGTAACTGGTTAACTAGTAACTACTACTATTTTAACATACTGACAATTCATTTTTATCAGTTCAATTTGATAGTTCTATTGCCTTTTTAAAATAGGAAAACAATTCAAGCTAACAAAACAATTCCTGTAAATATTACCTAATACGTTCCTATCATTTCAAAGGACTCACTTTTCCAAATATATAAGATTCATGCAACATAGTTCAATTGAAGTGCAACACCTCTTTATCAGATATGATTTTGCCTTATATTATTAGACACAAATTAATTGCTTATTATTATTCACATCTGTGTTGTTTTTTCACGGTAAAATAATAATAATAAAAATAAAAATGCCTCAAATGTTTGACTCAGTTGGTTCACCTGTTGCGGAGATAGTGTGAGTTTCAAGCCCTGCAATTCTGAGTGCAGCAGATTCCAGTGCATCACTGCAGTAAGTCACTGACCCAGGGGATGTGCATTAAAAAACTCGACAGCCATCACCCTTCTGAGATTTATAAACCCTGTGGAGAGTTTCCGAAAGCCCCTCAGGAAGCCATGATCAGAACATAGTAACCCTTCCAAAATTCGGTACTATATATATATATATATATATAATATATATATATATATTATATATATAGTTATGTATAACACACACAGTACTGTGCAAAAGTTTTAGGCAGGTGTGAAAAAATGCTGTAAAGTAAGAATGCTTTCAAAAATAGACATGTTAATAGATTATATTTATCAATTAACTAAATGCAAAGTGAGTGAACAGAAGAAAAATCTAAATCAAATCCATATTTGGTGTGACCACCCTTTGCCTTCAAAACAGCATCAATTCTTCTAGGTACACTTGCACAAAGTCAGGGATTTTGTAGGCATATAGTCAGGTGTATGATTAAACAATTATACCAAACAGGCGCTAATGATCATCAATTCAATAAGTAGGTTGAAACACAATCATTAACTGAAACAGAAACAGCTGTGTAGGAGGAATAAAACTGGGTGAGGAACAGCCAAACTCAGCTAACAAGGTGAGGTTGCTGAAGACAGTTTACTGTCAAAAGTCATACACCATGGCAAGACTGAGCACAGCAACAAGACACAAGGTAGTTATACTGCATCAGCAAGGTCTCTCCCAGGCAGAAATTTCAAGGCAGACAGGGGTTTCCAGATGTGCTGTCCAAGCTCTTTTGAAGAAGCACAAAGAAACGGGCAACGTTGAGGACTGTAGACGCAGTGGTTGGCCAAGGAAACTTACTGCAGCAGATGAAAGACACATCATCCTTACTTCCCTTCGCAATCAGAAGATGTCCAGCAATGCAATCAGCTCAGAATTGGAAGAAAACAGTGGCACCCTGGTACACCCATCTACTGTCTAGAAAAGTCTGGTCAGAAGTGGCCTTCATGGAAGACTTGCGGCCAAAAAGCCATACCTCCGACGTAGAAACAAGGCCAAGCAACTCAACTATGCACGAAAACACAGGAACTGGGGTGCAGAAAAATGGCAGCAGGTGCTCTGGGCTGATGAGTCAAAATTTGAAATATCTGGCTGTAGCAGAAGGCAGTTTGTCCAAAATCCAAGCTGCCTAAATCCACAGAAGAACTGTGGGCCAACCTACCTGCCTAGTTCCTTCAAAAACTGTGTGCAAGTGTACCTAGAAGAATTGATGCTGTTTTGAAGGCAAAGGGTGGTCACACCAAATATTGATTTGATGTAGATTTTTCTTCTGTTCACTCACTTTACATTTAGTTAATTGATAAATATAATCTATTAACATGTCTATTTTTGAAAGCATTCTTATGTTAAAGCATTTTTTCACACCTGCCTAAAACTTTTGCACAGTACTATATATATATATATATATATATATATATATATATATATATATATATATATATATATATATATATATATATATATATATACATATTTTACAAATTTATTAGTAAAAATATATAAGCATGTAATATATAAAGTGTACAGTATATACGGAGACAGTCACTCAAGTTGTCAGGAACGTTCAACCTTGCAGTGGTGAACCAACATTGTATTATATTATATATATATATATATATATATATATATATATATATATCTTATATATATCTATATATATTATATATATATCTGATTTCGAGAGAGAGAGAGAGAGAGAGATTTTATTTTTTTTTATTTTGTAAGTTATTCAAGTTGGGCAAGTTCTTATCCCAGGATTTGAACCCAAGGATAAACTTCAACTTGGGAAACTGGAAAACAAGTAACACAGAATCTCCCTTCTGATTATGAGTGCATTCCTTCTTAAAGAACTAAATCATTACCAGGACTTCTTTGTAGCTGGTTTTTTTCCTAGCTACTCCCTCCCTCCCTTCCACACACTTTTTAACAGGTACCATCTGTAGCTATTTATACTGCACAGGATCAGTGGTCTTTCAAAGCACAACGTGGGAACGTGAGACAACCACTCAAAGAGAACTGGGACAAGCAGTGAGTCTGAAACAAAGATTTATCTCATGTTATCCTAGTGAGACTGGGGGCCTGGGGTTCAAAAAAATGACACTGTGTGTAAAAGTGTATGTGAGTCTAAATGTATGTAAAACCAGTTTAGAATGTTTTTAACTTTTTTTTTCTTTTAGAAATGCCACTTGTTAGCTTTATTACAGTAGACCTCTTTCTCCCTCCACAATTGCACCTGTGACTTAAATTCCATCCATGTCACAGAAAATCCTGAACTTGATATTTGTTGCAGCAATTTGGTCTTTACAATAGACCACTAAAGACCTGAATTGCTCCAACAACTCCTCTTTAGGGTTCATGTCATTGTAATGATGATGATTTAGTCTCCATAGCAATATCCTGGTCATGTAATTGAATACATAATTAAAAATGTCTCTGGAAATTAGATCCACATCACAGAACCCATTTTAGCCCAGTAAAAACGATGATTACGAACACTGTGGAAAAAACACTGGAAAAAATGTTCGGAATCAACCCCCCCACCCCACACCCCACACAGTGTGATATACAGTGCAGAGAAAACTCGTTCCTGGTTCCAGCATATACAAATACCACACATTTGTTATGCAACACATGGCCAGATTACCCAATGATATCAGATACTTTGCTTTTGTGTAAGGTTGCTCTTTAAAAAAAAAAAAGAGAAAATTTCACATGAAAAGCACAAAACATATTTTTTCCCCATGCTTCGGCTCAAGCAACCTCATATGAAAGAAACTTGCGCACACGGTCATGCCTCCTGAACCAATATCACAAGTATGTCGAACTCTAATCGAGTTTTAGAAAACCAATGGGCCCAACCTTAAAACTGAAAGCTGATTGGACATTTGTGGGTTACCAAACTCTTGCCCTAACCAATCTGCTTCTGTGTTTATTCATGTTGCTAGCTCTCACAGCATGTTGAGATAAGGACAGTTTATTTTGCTTAATTTCTTTTTACCTAGACTGCGCCAAGTACTGTGGGCAATGCAATTACTTTTTGCTTTGCATATAATCCTTGCTTCAGGTCAGATTGGGCAGCTCGTATCAAGAGGAACTGTTCCATAAATCGATAGCACAAAAGCAAACACCTGTTTTGTTTTGTTTTTTTTTCAAATTATCTACACTTTTTTCCCTGAAAATAATCAATTTTTAGTAGGGTGGATGTTTAATTTGGCTGGAGAACAAAGGCAAAAATGATACAGGTTAGATAAGGAATAAAGGTCATTGCATTTTCTTTCTATTTAAAGATTTAGTGTCAGCCTTTCTGTCTTTAGGAATGTTGGCAGTGTGAATGACTGATGGATCATGTTTTGTGACAATTATAAAAATGTGGCTTCTAGGGTTAATTTATAGGGGGTAATAAAAAAACAAGCTTTTAGAACATATTTTTCATCGGCATAACAACATCACATTATTGTTTTGCTGTTGACCTTGGTCTATCTTTGACTTAGATTAAACCAATTTATTCTGCCACAGCAATATAAACACTCTTGCTGTAGGCCCTATTCACTACATTTTAAGGCATGCTTATAAAAAGTGGTTATAAACATTAATTGGGTTAAACAGTGCTTTTAAAAAAGAGAATACACTAATAACACGATTAAAGCATTTTAAGAACTGCAAACAACTGAATTAATTAAAACAGGTTTTACAAAAACAGTCCTTAAGAAAACATTCTTTAAAAGAGTCTTTAAAATTGTATAATTGGAAGAGGAAACTATTTGCCTATATCAAACTTGTAGTGTTGTGGCAGCTTAATCGGGCTTCACCAGGGAAAAAATTAAATCTGGAAAACATCTGGTTTGGTGAGAAGGTTGATAAACTAGAAGTAACAAGGATTACCCTTGAAGGAAATGAAATAATAGACACTCTCTCCATGTACAAAATGAACAATTGTGTGTGTGTGTGTCTATATATATATATATATATATATATATATATATATATATATATATATATATATATATATATATAAGATTTAGAAAGTGAGTAGTTTTGAGATTTACAATTATACTGTAAATACAGTTAATTTGGATTCATATGTTGTTTTTTTCTGACTTTATGTGAACAAAAAGACACACATTTGCCCATTTTCCCATTGGAAATAGTGATATTTTGAAATATCACTGTCCTGGTCACAAAAGCAAAGTTTGTGGGGAATAATAGCCATGTTCTATACTTTTGAGGCATAAGCAATTAGGAAATAACACTTACTATCCAGGAACAAAAAAAAAAAAAAAAAAATTGTTACACAGTGTAATGCCATCCTTCCAGTCACTGCAGTAACTCATGCTATATCTACAGTGGTGGAAGTGCTAAATTATTGTTTCCTATTGTTTAATTACCATGGTGAATGTGTATTATATCCACAACAGAAGCATAAAATGACCAAGGGTTTTTAAAGCAATTTATAGAAAGACAGGCTAAGATACATGGATACCAAATATGACCCCATTGGCTTGGGATGTAATGACCTGTGGCAAAGTGGTTGATTGTGTACAGGTGTAGAAGTGATGCAGTGCACAATAAACAGACAAGGGGAGGTACAATCCAGCTGGAAAGGTATTTTATTGTATCCTGGTCTGGCAACAAAATAATAAGACCCTCGCCATAAAAAATAACATGTTGCAGTCCCAAATAATAAACAGAAATATCTGCCCCACAATAATTAGTATTATCAGTTATTGTTAGTATAATTAGTCACCAGTCCTGGGTGTGTGCAGTAGTGCTCGTGGTAGGTGATACAGTTTATTTTGTGACAATCGTGCAGTGCTGTTCCGGGTTAGTGCTGGCCCTTGGCGACAGCTCCAGAATCGTGTTTAGCTATCTATTAATACACAACAAGACAATTACAGACAAACAAAACAAAACAGTTACGAACATCTCTTTATTATTTCTCATGGGGTCTCTCACACAGTCCATACGGTTCAATAGTTTGTAAACCATGCGAAGGAACAGATTACGATTCTCTGTCCCCTTTCATGCTGCCATGCATGACCCCTTGTTAAACGAGTGCAACCGCCTCTCCAATCTGCAGCTGCCACGTCGTTTCACTTCGGGGTCAATACATTCTTGCAACAGTCTTGCCTTCTTCCAGACTGGATGACTTCCCGACCCGGGGAAAGAACTGTCAGACCAGCCGGTCCAAAGAACTCTGTTCTCACTGCTTAGCGCCCTCACAGGTCAGGAGGGACATTACCACCAAGAATCACTGTATTTCTGTCACAAACCCCATCAGATTCAATGTGCGTAATTAAAATATAACACAATCAGTTGGGGATTAATGTTAGGATGCCAGTTAGGGATAGGGTTAGGCCATATTATTTATCGACTACGAAGTCCATGCTGATGATGTCATATTTCTACTTGGTAATCAAACATACGTGCAAGCCAGTACTACTGGAACAATTACTGATTTGCGTCTCCTAAAAGTTCCCTGTCCGGAATTTGATTTGCACTGTAAAATGTGCCATGTGGCTTTGCATTCAAATAACTGTTATGGAACACAATGACATTCCTGCTGCTCTAATACAATTTAACTTTTTTTTGTTGTCCTAAACACAGTGGATTATGTACTTTGCACCCTTCTGCTGACTTGCACTTTGGTTTTGGCAGGAACTACAAAAGAATAACCGCCTCTAAACTGGACTCCAGCCCTCATGGAGAATGTGATGGATTTTAATATGCAGTTTGATTTATTGTGTTCAAGTGAGCTGACGGCTACTGGGACAAACAAGAACAACATCCATGAAATTTCCTTACAGAACTTTCTTCTATATTTCATATTATTTATGTGCTACAGGTAATGCAGTTCATAACTTAACAACATCCTAGCAATATCAACCTTTTCTTGTGCATCTAAAGGCACAACTTCACAGTACACCTAAATCCTAAGCTGTTTGAACATCATTCATGACCAACAGATTCTGTTTATAGCATATTCCAAGTTTCTGGGTCCTTTATTATGTTCATCAGTAAAACAACAACAGTCTAGAAGTTATCACATGGCTTAACCTGCTTGAGACCAGCATTTTTACATCTTTACAATTTTGGTAGATTTCAAGATCTCTTACAATGGCATTAACACTAGAACCGCCACGGTTATACTCATACCTAAAACCTCTGACGGCAGTCATCATGACGGTTACATTTTAAACAACATCAGTATTAAAATGAAAGATAAATTATCGGATACTCATCAAAAGTTTTATTCAAGTACGTCATATCAAACATCTGCACAGCTGAAACACAGTATTTAAATGAACAATTAAACATAAATGGGTTTGTTTTCTAACGTCCCACATATAAAGCACTACTGTAAAAAATGAAAAACTGTAATAAAATAAACATTTCAAAACAGGGTGACACCTGTATGTTTATTTTTCTTACCAGCGTCCATACGCAGGAGGCGCTGGTGTAATACAAAACAAAGTAAATGAAATAAACCTAGCTCTGTCAAAAGATAGTGAACTGTTTATTTTATTTTTTATTCCAGACTCATATCAGATGGCTAAGTTGTTTACCAATTTAAACAAAGCATGATATATACACATACACACACATGCATATTTTTTGTCTCTGGGGCTGTTTGTTTACTGACATAGCTGTGGCAGCAAACTATTATTATGTGAATTGCCCTGGGAAAAAGGACTTATTCCAGTCATAATAAAGCATATAAAAGATGGACCTGCCACTGTTTCCTGTGTGTTCAAGTAAGAGACAAGAAAAGACGGCTGATCCTTGCTGCCCAATGGAACAAAACTTTCCCATGACTGTCTCTACCACGTTGCCTCCTTCAGCCAACTTTCACTCTAGCTTTAGAACATAAGAACATAAGAAAGTTTACAAACGAGAGAAGGCCATTCGGCCCATCTTGCTCGTTTGGTTGTTAGTAGCTTATTGATCCCAAAATCTCATCAAGCAGCTTCTTGAAGGATCCCAGGGTGTCAGCTTCAACAACATTACTGGGGAGTTGATTCCAGACCCTCACAATTCTCTGTGTAAAAAAGTGCCTCCTATTTTCTGTTCTGAATGCCCCTTTGTCTAAACTCCATTTGTGACCCCTGGTCCTTGTTTCTTTTTTCAGGCTGAAAAAGTCCCTTGGGTCGACACTGTCAATACCTTTTAGAATTTTGAATGCTTGAATTAGGTCGCCACGTAGTCTTCTTTGTTCAAGACTGAACAGATTCAATTCTTTTAGCCTGTCTGCATATGACATGCCTTTTAAGCCCGGAATAATTCTGGTCGCTCTTCTTTACACTTTTTTATAGCGAGGTGACCAGAACTGCACACAATATTCAAGATGAGGTCTTACTAGTGCATTGTACAGTTTTAACATTACTTCCCTTGATTTAAATTCAACACTTTTCATAATGTATCCAAGCATCTTGTTAGCCTTTTTTATAGCTTCCCCACATTGTCTAGATGAAGACATTTCTGAGTCAACAAAAACTCCTAGGTCTTTTTCATAGATTCCTTCTCCAATTTCAGTATCTCCCATATGATATTTATAATGTACATTTTTATTTCCTGCATGCAGTACCTTACACTTTTCTCTATTAAATGTCATTTGCCATGTGTCTGCCCAGTTCTGAATCTTGTCTAGATCATTTAGAATGACCTTTGCTGCTGCAACAGTGTTTGCCACTCCTCCTACTTTTGTGTCGTCTGCAAATTTAACAAGTTTGCTTACTATACCAGAATCTAAATCATTAATGTAGATTAGGAATAGCAGAGGACCTAATACTGATCCCTGTGGTACACCACTGGTTACCACACTCCATTCTGAGGTTTTTCCTCTAATCAGTACTTTCTGTTTTCTACATGTTAACCACTCCCTAATCCATGTACATGCGTTTCCTTGAATCCCAACTGCGTTCAGTTTGAGAATTAATCTTTTGTGCGGGACTTTGTCAAAAGCTTTCTGGAAATCTAAATAAACCATGTCATATGCTTTGCAATTATCCATTATCGATGTTGCATCCTCAAAAAAATCAAGCAAGTTAGTTAGACACGATCTCCCTTTCCTAAAACCATGTTGACTGTCTCCCAGGACCCTGTTACCATATAGGTAATTTTCCATTTTGGATCTTATTATAGTTTCCATAAGTTTGCATATAATAGAAGTCAGGCTTACTGGTCTGTAGTTACCTGGTTCAGTTTTGTTTCCCTTTTTGTGGATCGGTATTACGTTTGCAATTTTCCAGTCTGTCGGTACCACCCCTGTGTCAAGAGACTGCTGCATGATCTTGGTTAGCGGTTTGTAAATTACTTCTTTCATTTCTTTGAGTACTACTGGGAGGATCTCATCCGGCCCAGGGGATTTGTTTATTTTAAGAGCTCCTAGTCCCTTTAACACTTCTGCCTCAGTTATGCTAAAGTTATTTAAAACTGGATAGGAACTGGATGACATGTGGGGCATGTTGTCAGTATCTTCCTTTGTAAAAACTTGTGAAAAGTAATCATTTAATATATTTGCTATTTTTTTTTCTTCATCTACGATTTTGCCATTTGTATCTCTTAAACATTTAATCTCCTCTTTGAATGTTCTCTTGCTGTTGTAATATTGGAAAAACATTTTGGAATTGGTTTTAGCTCCCTTAGCAATGTTCATTTCTATTTCTCTCTTGGCCTTTCTAACTTCCTTTTTGACTTGCGTTTGCAGTTCTGTGTACTCTTTCTGTGTACTTTCTTTTTGGTCCTTTTTTAATGCTCTAAAAAGTGCCTTTTTTCGCTGAATATTTTTTTTAATTGATCTATTAAACCATTTTGGCAATTTAGTTTTACATTTAGATTTGTCTACTTTAGGGATGTAATTGTTTTGCGCCTCTAGTACTACATTTTTGAAGAACAACCATCCTTCTTCTGTGGGTGTTTTCTCTATTTTTCTACTTTTACTCTAATCTACTTCTGTTAGTCTCTGTTTCATACCTTCATAGTTTGCTTTTCTGAAATTGTAAACCTTAGCTTTAGTCATTACTTTTGGGGATTTAAAAAACACTTCAAATGAGACCATGTTGTGGTCTGAGTTTGCCAGTGGTTCTCTGACCTCTGTTTTAGTTATTCTATCTTCGTTATTTGAAAAGACTAAATCAAGGCATGCCTCCCCTCTAGTCGGTGCCTTGACAAATTGTGTTAGGAAGCAGTCATTTGTCATTTCCACCATTTCTATTTCATCCTTTGTGCTACCCACCAGGTTTTCCCATTTTATTTGGGGGAAGTTGAAATCCCCCATTAGTATGGCTTCTCCTTTGCTACACGCATTTCTAATGTCATTGTATAACAGATTATTGTGCTCACTGTCTGAATCTGTCGGTCTATAGCATGCTCCTATTATTATGCCCTTTGAATTTTTGTCCATTATTCTGACCCACATTGATTCGGTTTTATTTTCTTTGTCCAGGTTTAACACCTGGGCTTCAAGACTGTTTCTTATGTATAGCGCTACCCCTCCTCCTCTTCTGTCCTGCCTGTCTTTCTTTGTATGAAAGCATCACAGAAACCAACCTGAAGGACTGCTAGGCTCAGCAAGTTACCTATTACTGATTAGACGATAATGTCTAAATGGCTTTACTTGTCTGTCCTTGGCTGGGAAAATATGATGAAAGGGTTGCGGCTGTTTTGAGGCAGGACTTGAAAGCACAGTAGCTATCTGAAGCATTAGCCTTATCAATGGCGGATACACTAGAGCTGGGATATATGAAGCAGCAAGGGCACAACATTTCCAGTAGGGAGATAACACACAAATAACTTAGCTCCTATTTGCATGCATTGAAGGAGAAATGCCACTTACACAACCGGTAACTATTGTAGCCTACTGGGCTCCAAGTGGCCTTAAAAGATGGACACAGGTGGCAGCAATCTGCTTACTTGACAAACCAATGCCACCTGCTGTCATTCTTAGCTTCCTACTAGGAAACTTGAACTCACTATTCTTCAACTATAGCTCAGTCAACACTGATATTTACACAGCAGTAAAATGGGATAAGATGGCATGGGGGTGTATTCTATTATTTTACCAGTGACAGATATAAATATGGCAGTTCTAATCACTAACAGGGGACTTTGTGAGTCTGTAAGTAAAATATAATATTCAAATGGCGGCAGTAATTAGATCCACCGTTGTTTAGATCAGTTGAACAGAACCCATGGTGTACTTAGTGTTAAACCTGATTAAGCCCAGTTTCAGGTATACTTTCTTAAGCAATTAAAAAAAAAAATAAGTAAAGGTATTTTGCTTGTTAGTAAGTGTATTAACTGGAAACATGTTAAAAACTTTCAGATGTTTAATTTATAAACATATTGTTTTACCTGATTTCCATCTACCCCTGAGTTTTTGTTTTAAATTCTTTATTTATCCTGATTTTTTAAAGCTGAAAACAACACCAAATTAAACCTGGAAATGACAAAAAAACTCACAAATCATGTTATAGTTTACATAAAGCATTGTGACTAAACATTTAATAAACACCTAATTGACCCAGAAAGACTTTTTTCAACTTTCTGACAATTCATTGGATAGAAAGAGGATTACTTATATCTGCTGTCAAAGTGAGTTCTTGTATCACAAAAGTGCATCTAGTCTGCTGTACCACCTGCGCGCTAAACATGCTTTCACTTGTCTGCTACAGACATCAACAATACTACAACAAATGAAACCCGTCAGTTTCGACAGAGTACTCTTTCAGAAATTCAGGATCGCTGCAAACCCACGAATCAAGCTAAGTGTGACACTATAAGTATAACCAGTGCTGCTGGATAGCTACTGACTGAAGACCCTTTAACATTGTAGCTTTGTTTTTATTATTAAATTATTTTGTTTACAATTACGGAGGATATAACTGTTACTTTTTTACTTTGTTTTGTTTTATTTTGGCAATTTCAACTTATTAATAAAAGAGAATTTTACATTATTATTATTATTATTATTATTATTATTATTATTATTATTATTATTATTATTTAGACAGCAATGAAAAACATCAGTTTACGAGTAAAAGAAACTAATCATTGTAAATGCAGTAAGGGGAGTAATAAACTGACACCATTGTGAGCTATCAGTTGGTTTAAACTATTCAACAACAATGCTGGACTGTAAATAAATATAAAATTATAAAGAGAATCCAGAAATACAAAAACAGGGTTTTTAGGCTGGGTTGCTTTTTGGATAATAATAATAATAATAATAATAATAATAATAATAATAATAATAATAATAATAGCATCAGTAATAAAACATAAATGAGATGGATGCAGTAATTGTATCAATTAAATATGCAATAACATACAAGGTTAACTGAGATTTAAAAAATGTAATCACAAGATTAAAGCACAATACATTTTTTGACTTGCTTGACAGACCTAGTATGTTTACACTGCCAAGAAAAAAAAAAGTCTGTACAGCAACACAAAGGTGACATTTCAATATTTGCTTTGCACATACATTTGGTGCAAAGTAAACTTGTCATTCTCCTTATTACTGGTGTCAGATCTTGCTCTTTTGATAAAATATTGGTTAACAAGGACAATTACATGTCAGAATGACAAATCCTCTACTAGAAACTAGAAAGGGGTAAAAAAAACCATTGCATACATGAGTGCATAATGTAAAGGGAATACCATTCCTGAGAGAATGGATTTTAAACATGGATAAAGTCAAATTATGGATATGTGAAAATATGAGTAATGGTTAACCCCTTAAGGTACACAAGGAATTAGGTGGTTCTTCAAATGGTTTCTTCTTAAAATACATTTGAGAGTGACTCAAGTATCACAAGGAAATTGACTAGTTGGATGACCAGATCCAGCATGTCAGTACATTTTAAACCATATTCCGTGCACCTCATAGCAAAAATAAGAAAGTTAGCATCATTGTATTTGTGGAACACATATGTCCCTTGTAACTTAAAAGGTTAAATTAAGTTTGTATCAATAAAGGTTTCTGAAATATGGGGGTTCAAACAAATGTGGCACCACACTTTATCTCGAAGTGCGGTGAGGATTCTTGTTGGTTAAACAGTGCTTTGCAAAATGAGTATATACTTCTAACCCTCTCTCAAAATGGCCATTTAAAAAACAGCCATCCACAAAATGGCATCCATATTGGGTGAGAGGTCAATGTCAAGGCCACCAACACATTTGGTGGCATCTTTGTAAATTACCATCACAAAACGTTTGAATTTATAAGATACCCATGATCCAACAATCGAATACATTTGTGTAACAAATATGAAGAGAAACCTCAAAGTGACTGGTACAGGTAGATTCTGCCAGTGGAGTTTCCTGAACACTGAAAATATTATGTCAGCATCTGTAGATGTTTACGAGTGGCAGTAGCAGCAGATTTACAAACTATATATAAACTCCCCTTCAAGGGATGCTGAATTAGATGTGGGTGACCTTTAAAACAATGGCAGCACAAGGACCGCAACAATGATAGCACTTACTGATAAGTACCAATGGTACCATATCAGTGCAACTGTGATACTATATCAATTACTAAATGAGAGTATGGTAAAGCTTATGTTTAATGTGTAAGAAAAAAAAACCTTCATACTTTGTGTTCATTTACATTTTTTGAAAGCAAGCCTCTCATTCTAACTTCTCATACGATGGCATGTGGTCACCACGTTGCTTTTACAATACTGGCAAAACATATTGCCTTCTTAAGGAAGCCTTGGTACAAATATATTATGGAACCACAACCAAATTCTTTCACAGAAAAAGAGGGGAGCCAAAACTCCAATCCGAGGAAGACAAGTGAGTAGGCTGCCTCGGCTCCTGCTGGAGATACATACAAAAAGCCACACTTTCTCACTAACAATCAGGTCAGAAGCATTCAGCAACATACATTTGACTTGCAACTGCATTCACCCCAAGTGTTTCTTGTCTGTAGTTGAGCACTAAGTACTAGCAAATGGTCTCCACACACAGTGTGTTCAATCAGTGACATATGACTGTCATACTTCCACATTCATTCATTTCCAAAGTCAATTACTAACTATGAAAGCAAATAAATATAGGCTTCTTTAGGTTTCCCAACAGGCTTAGTCAAACTGAATGGCCCAGGCAAAGGAGCTGTAATTACAACAAATTCATTAAAAGCTCACAGATAATAATCTGGTTTTAATTTAACCGGGAATAACTGGGAATGTATTTTAGACAAAACCAGATCTTGACTCAATCATGTTGGCTCCAAACATTGATCAGCCCACAGATCCTCAAGTTTTTGGCAGTTTTCTGCTCTCCCCAGGGGACTGTTTTCCCCAGTACAGTTGCATGAAATTAATTAACATTTATTATGAGGGGATTAGAAACGCAGTCAAAACATCAGTTGAAAATTAGATCAAGTCTGGGTTCCCTCACATTTCGCACAATGCACTATGCATCTATCTATCTATCTATCTATCTATCCTTTATACATGCACCACTTTGGCAGCACTGTGATATATTATTAATGTTAATTTACTGGGAAACGGAATAAAACTACCAAAGCCAACCAGTATTATTATAACAAAAGTTAACCTTGCTCACTTCAGTTTTAGACAATTATTTGCAAGCCAATAAAAATAAATTAAAAAAATAAGAAAAACAACTTAACGTCAGCATTTTAACTATTATTTAACGTCTTTTTGTTGAATTGCAGTCGTAATATTTATATATATATATATATATATATATATATATATATATATATATATATATATATATATATATATATACACACACACACCAATACAAGAATACAAGACAATGAGAAATAAAGCTCCATGAAACATTGTTTCTGTCAGCCAAACCATTTTATATGCCAGGGTATGTTTTATGAGCATTTTGAAACTGTATCTTCTAACCTACAAAAGTGTGCAGGTTATAAGATTAACTCTCTCATAAATATTCGTATAACCCTATTCTTTAATACAAAATAACATAATTGTAAGAATATGCAGCTGTGTTTGTGTTTAATATCCAGCTAAGCTCTTTTATACAATGTTCAAATCTTGTATACTACCCAATCAAAATCATAGTATAACTTCAGTATTTTGTATACTGTGTAATCTGTATATAACATATAGAAATTGTCCAACAGCTTGTAAAAAGGTGTTCATTATAGACAGTAAATTTTGGTATGTAGCTTTTCCTAGAAATGCTGCATATATTTAATTTCAATATTTGGTTCAAATATGCAATGTAAAAAGAAAAATATCAGACTGTGCTAATACAGATTTGGAATACCATCTAACTTCACTATAACAAACTCTTCTTATAACGAACTGCCCTTTTTTAACGATTCAAACAGCAAGAACCCTTTTTTCAATGGAAATTAGCCCTATTAGAACGATCACTTTTACAAAATCTACCCGGACAAAACGATCTCGGTAGTGACTGACACTGAACTTTCTCCAGTGTGAATGTGTTATCCTCTCAGTGAAAACAAAGACCTTGGTAGGCTAATTCAAAGATAAGGCTGATTTATAGATAACCTATTGTAGTGTGAATCATGTGTGACGCATGCATCTGCTGCCATCTTCACACAAACTGCAACCATGGCAACAGGCGTGAGGAGGTAATAAGAATCGATCCCTAAATATAGACAGGAGTCTCTTATCATTGATATGACCTGATATTAATGAAATTTACCTGTAAATTAGTACATTTTTACTCGATGATTTTTCATAATCTAACTTGGAGAGGATGGCAAAAAAAGTGTTGTGAATTGAACCTCAAAGCAAATGTTTACCAGACATGTGGCGTTAAAAAGGTGCCACCAAAATCACAGTGGAGTACATATTATCTCCTTTACAGGGATGATTAAATATGGTGGTTGATTGCTCAGTTATTTTACCACTTACTGTACAAAGTACAAAGTGTAAAAAACACTTGTGGAGTTGTGTTTTCCTGGTAAATACTGTACACAGAAGTAGGCAATGAGGAGGGAAATCTAGTACAGTGGTTTTGTTGGAGTGAATAAACAAGAAGCTGACTGAGCTGTTGTCTTTTTTTCTGCTTTGTGGTGTAGAAAAAGTGGTCTGTCAAGATGTATATGTCAAGGGTTATGATTTGAGAATACATACTTCATAAGGTTCTTAAGGTTCTCCCAGATGTTCATGGGTAAATGCAATGCTTTTATTTTGTATCGATGTTTTCATTAAAACTATCTTGGCACTGCATTATTTAAAGATGTACTGATAAGTTACCAATATAGTATCTGTGGTTACAGTTACATTACAGGAAAAGACATCTTTAAAAGAGCTCTAAACAGAGACAACACATTTTAAAGTTTATTTAGCAAAAAAAAAAAAAAAAAAAAAAAAAAAAAAAAAAAAACAGTAAGATCGTTCTTAGTCTAATGATGTTTAAAAATGTAGCAGTATTGTGATTTGACATTTAATATTCATTAAGCTTTTGGACTAGAAAAACTCACTGCTATTTGGTTGTCCTTCACGCTCTGTATTGCACACAGGTAAACTACATTTAACACAAGGATTACGCACAACCTTTGACCTTTGTGTCAAAGTAAGGAATATCAGGCCAATTCACCATTCTCTAAAGTTCTCATTAGCAGATCTAATAATCCAATTTGGATAAATGTTTGTAGAATTAAACAGTAAGGTACAAACTTGGTTCTTATTGTATTCAAAGTAGATAACTACCATGACAAATTTGTCTGTCTTATTTTTTCACTATTCTCAAAGCAGATGTACATCTAAAGATCTAGAGACCACATACAGATTCTCATATTGGACAGGACTTAATTCTCAAAACACTTTTTTCAGATTTACAGAGTACAATTTTCTCCTTTATCTTCCTATTATTGTTTTTTTTAGTTTTCTACTTTGCAAATGTGGTAATCAGGGCTGGTGTTTGGATTTACTGGTCCCTGGTGCAAGAGTGTGAAGTAGCTACCCCCAAAAAACAACAAAAGAAAAAACAAACAACTCTCAACTTAAAATATACCTAACTGAAGTTTCATTCCAAAAATGAGTATAAATCACGTGTGATTTTTTAGGAATTCAACGTCAGTTTCTTCAGCTGCACAGGTTTATGTTTCATGACTTCAACTCTTAGCTCTTTGGTCAACAGTCAGGCCAAGTAGCTGGAACATAAAAATCACATAAAGGTGCCTGACTGGGTACCGGGTTTACAACACGATTCAGTACCTTGTATTTGCTGTTGTTGTATTTGTCTCTGATTCACGTCTTTCCTCTGGCACTATACTTCCACCTGCTGTTGTCAGCCCGCTTTTAAACCATTTACTGTACACTTTTTTTTTTTAAAGCATTTTTTGCTTCTTTTTGGGAAATTTCTAGCTGTCTTTTCTGCTGTTTTCGCTTTGAACAACCCGACTTGTATTTTGATGACATATTCGATATACCGTATATTATGTACTTATTACCACAACTGTGGAAAAGTTAGCCTACTTCCACCAAGCACTTTTTTTTTTTTTTTTTACCAGGCAAGTCTATTATGGAAAATTGGGGTGTGATATAGGAGTTTGCACAGATAATTATAGTTGGCTGATAGGCCTATGTGTTTATTTTTCTCAGAAGTATTTATGATTATATACCTTGTTAGTAAACTGTTTGTTGTAATATTTATACACAGCAGTTGTGAAAGAAATGGAACCCCCCCTGTAAATGTTTTTTAATCAACACTAACCTATTATAAAGTTTCACGCTGAGTCCCGCCTACGTAGCTCTGATTTGCTAATCTGTGTTTTGACTGACAGTACAACATTGCCATGGTTTATTTTTGAACCACTGGGAGAACATTGTTTTGTTTTTGTTTTTCGATAATGGATTGGTATGGGCAAAGATATTATAGAATATCTTTGGTATGGGCCCCAGCAGAGGCAGGTCCTGGGTGTAGTCGCATCCCTCGCGCGCGCGCTCCCCTGATGCTGGCCCTGGTGGTAATTCACAAAGGTGTTGTCTTCCCTTAAAATTGTCAATAATGACAACTTTACTTAACCCTCCTTCAGCTGCAATTATTCAAGACACATGGAAGTGCACCACACATACATAAACACAGCTAAATTACAATTTAAAGTGACACAACTTTTTTGTATTATTATTTAAACAGTTCTGTATCAAATAAACACAGTTTTGAAGGGAGAAATATTTTTTATAAATATTTATTTAAATTAAAAAAAGTGCTAACAACAGTAAATGCCTTTGAAATGCAGTCAAGTAATCCAATGTACAATGTTGAGTTTTACAATGGCATTTATTGCAAGCGTGTTTTATTAATTTCTCTCACTCAATCTTCCTTACTTATTTGAATGATTATTTATTTAACCCTTACATATAATAAAACAGTGCTGTTTTTATAATGAATATTACAGTACTTTACAATCCATGGTTCCCAAATACAGCACTATGCAACTTTTTTTTTTAGAAGGAAAATGTTACCAGATGTCTTGTGTACAGTGTATGAATGTTTGCATGTAGATAACTAATTTCAACCAGTAGAGGCAGCTGCATGTGAACAAACAAACAGCACAGAAAAACAGGAAGTCAACAGAAAGAAAATAATTTTGAGCAGAGAAAAGATTTTCAAAATATGTTGGCTTTCACATTTTGAACAATACTTTATTCGTTTCTTATCCCCATTTTAATTTAACTGTGGTTATTGTCATTTACACTGTAGTAAATATAAATGCTTCTTTGAATGAATGAATTTGAACTAATTTGCACTACATTTTGTTTGTTGATGCTGTGGTTAAGTAGCAGATACAAGCACTTCAAATATATTTGTATTGTATAGACTGGAATATGCAAGGAATTGCTTTTAGAATTCAACAATACAAACACAATGTGTTTTAAGAAAGGGTCTTACAAGGGATTATACAAAGTACGTCAGTTTTAAGCAAGCAATTAGTTTGTTCAAATATTTTTATTACTACGTTTTATGTATTATTTAGGATTTGGACAGCATTACATGCAATCCATATTCACCTGTGTGGGCCAAAAATATAAGAGAGGACAGTGGGTAGCACAGTGGATTAATGCCTTTCAAGTTCAGTTTGGGTCACTTATGAAATTAGCTTGGTCATTTCAACGTGTCCCTCAGTGGACAGTCACGAAACCACCAAACAATTTGGCATGGGGGAACTTTACCTACAGTACTAAAAATACTTTGATGAGTAAAATGACTGTTGTATCCCCCTTTCCAGGATCAGCCTGACACAGTGTTATCCCTCACAACATAAGCCCCTTTCACGCAGGCATGCTCTACCCGGGTCGGACCCTAACTAACTCACAACATGGTGCCATGCAGGTCGGCTACACGATTTCACACTGCTTTTTGAAAAATCAGTGTGGACCTGGGTGACAAAAGCAAGGACACAATGCGAGTATGCAATGCCACGGAAGCAGCAGCATTCAAATGACCATCCTTTTATTTGTTCATGCTTTCAAGATGGTATACTTGTTATGGACACGTCCATCCAAGCGTTTCTAGATTGAATTGTCAGCCTAAATGTTGATTAAAGCAAATGTTTCTTCATCACTGCTGCTATCTGGCTCATGGCGTGGCTAAACAGAATAAACAGAAACGTGGCTGTTTGTTACTTTGTCTGCTTACGAATGCCTATTATAAATTTTGTCTCGCGCCTCCCAGGTCAAATCTTGAGGGTACGTGGTTTCACTGGACTGTGACCCGGGTAGCTAGAACCCGGGTCAGGATCCGGGTCGGAGCGCCAGTGTGAAACGGGCTATAGAGTGGAGGATGTGAGTGAAACAGAAACAGCTAGAACCATTTTCCTTAAAACTTTCCTTGTATCAACATCTCTTCAATATTCTCTATATTTCTTCACAGTACAGTGTGCTTTGAACTGTCATGTTCTGACTGTTATTCGTTCAAGGATGATAAAATTATCGATGCTAATAAATACCTTTCTTCCACATTTGCATACAGTGTTACTGAACATGCACCCTCATGTTATTGTTTTCATTCTTTCTTAATAAGTATTTAAATCGTAAATCAATCATGTGGAATGCAGCGTTTACTTCCTTGCAAACAGTAAATAAAAATGCATGTACTGGAAATAAAAAATAACAAAAAAAAAAAAAAAAGCAGAAAAGAGCTTCAACATAGATAATAAAAAAAATAAAATACACAACAACAATTTTTATGTAAGCAATCAAAATTACCAGCAGGTGCTAAACCTACAGCGTAGCTCTATCCCAAGAGGAACTGAATTGAATGAACTGAAGGTACATTGTTGTGATTCAAATATTAGTTGGACTTAGGGAATAGAAACAGTAATTATCTGACTTTTACAACTCGTTTCAGATTCCGTGCACAAAAAAATAGAACCCAAGTTCCCACAATTGAATGCAATTTCAGTAGTTTCCAATGGAAAGTACACCTTTAGTTAAAAATGCTGGCAAGGGAAGTAGGAGTCAACCTACGCAATACTATCTCCAGCAGGTTCTCTATTTCAACATGAGACTTTTTTCTTAATTCATTTTCAGTGGTATGTATTCTATACACCAAACAGTTGTTTAAAATACATCTACTGGTGACAAGCTGCTCTGCTGCGGTGTCCATTTAATTGATTAACTGATCAAGATACTGCTGTTGTTAAAATCATTAAAATAGGACCCCTCTGCAGTTTTGTATGTTTTTTAACTGACAGAAATACACAAGGGGCTCATTCCACAGACCCTGATTAGCACTAATCCTTGACTACCTAATGTTAGGTAAAGCAATTCAAGGTGAGGGCTAACCATGGTCTGTGAAACTCACATGATCTCTTTCATTACACTGGTCCACAAAAGGCCCTATTGTCATGATTTAGAGAGTGGAGGTATTTTGAACCGACAATTAATAGGCCCCCTATACCTGAAAAAGATATTTATGTTAAATTGGAGTTCATTGGCAAGTCCACAGGCTGTGCAAATCTCACTCCGCTTGTATTTCAGTATGCAGACTTGTTTCATAGGGGCCAACAAAGGACATGGAGATGGTAGGTACTGTAGCTTAGTTACAGGACCAATCAGTATATACTGCTTAGTTAGTATTACACAATATGCTTGCTGGCAAAATGGACCCAGCTAAGAAGTCAGGGGAAAAGACACGTTTGCATACCCATGACTCCTTATTTAAAACACTGGCAGTATCTGAGACAACTGAAAAAGACTATGCAATGTCATCTCAGTAGGAGTCTCCGGGATGAACAGTTTGCCGAAATCACTTCCTGTGTGTTGGTATGCAAAATCAAAATTCATCACATACAGTACAGTAGTACTCTTCTTGTGATCTGAGGCCTACGCATTATGCTTATGAAACAGGAACAAACTTCTGACATCTTCTGTAAACCATCACATTTAAATATGTGGTTAGAAATAGGTCTAATTACTACACACTTTCTGTAGTAGTGTAATAACTGCTTTTTTTTTCACCACCAATCTATGCTCTACGCTCTTATTCTAGAGACAACTGCCCACTATAGCCACTGTAACATAATGTCTGATCAGTTGTAAATAACTATATTGGGTCATTCCATACCAACTCAACCAGAGCTGTTGTCTGACCATCTCAGATTTTGCCAGAAAAATTCACCTGGGGGTTTTCGGGCCTGCTTAGTTCAGAAATGCTAATCTTTTTTTTTTTTTTTTTTAATTTCCCCTTCGAGCTGTGACCTGGCACAGGTCAACCTAAAGTGAAAAAGTGACCCTGACCAGAAAAATCACCCTGGGCTCAGCTTAGAGTGTGTAGCACCTCATTCGACTCTCAATGAATAGGGTTTGAGAAAAAAATACCAGGAGCAAGTTGCCAGACAAGGGGTAAGTGACAAGTTTTATTCGAACTTCAGCCCAAGCCATTACCTTGTAGGGGACAGGGGTCCTAAAATGTTAGTATTGCTGTACGAACCTTAGGGCCCACTCTTCCAAATTTTGTGAAACACTTTCTGTTTGCCCACAGTTGAAAACTGGGCCAAAAAACCTCTGAAATGTACTGTC
This sequence comes from Polyodon spathula, assembly GCF_017654505.1. NCBI lineage: Eukaryota > Metazoa > Chordata > Actinopteri > Acipenseriformes > Polyodontidae > Polyodon > Polyodon spathula. Next base: position 44,606,405 of record NC_054541.1, on the reverse strand, counting down.
TCTAAAAAAGTCACACAATGTCAATATGGAAGGCATTTTAGGCCAGAGGTTAATGTATTTGCAACACATTTAGCACAAATGGTTTATATAACCCTGCAAATATGAAGTAACTACCTCAAATGGTTCTGAGATATGAGGTTTCAACACTGTTGCGATGGCAGCTTTGTAAAATAACAGGCATCCGAGGTCCCACGTCTAAGTGAAGGGTGTCGTTAGAATTTACCCGAGCAGTTTCCATAACACTGAAAATGCAAAGTTGCAAATTTAAACGGTTTATAAGATATAAGCAGTTGTAGTAATGGTGGCAGTGAATTTGCAAATAAAAACAAGTGCTCCTCACAAGGATGCTTAATAAGCCACAGAGAATTAAACCAGACAAGTACAATAGTGCCCTGCTCAAGTTCAAATCACTACTTCCTGGCAGTAACGTGAGTCAATCTAACTGCATGACTTATGAACTAAAATATGCACACCACAAGAGATGATAATAATAACAACAATAATAATAATAATAATAATAATAATAATAATAATGAAAGGTGTAGTATACTTGTTACAATTTCAGCTGGCAGGCACTGTTAGCATTCAAATGAGGATATGTGCAAACCCCGTCAGGCGCTCCCTGGGATTGTTTATGACTTTGCACCGGAGGGAAGAGGGCGCGCCAGGCCACCACAAACCAAATGGAGCACAGCCAGTCAGAGTGGGAGTAGGAATGGTGCCTAAAATGCCAAAAACAATGTCTGGGCCTATATAAAGCAAAACTTCATAAAGCCGACAATGCTCAGTCACGAGAAACACCCAGAACTTTACAGCAGAAAAAAAAGGTCACTGTGTAGCTTGGCTGATTAAAACATATTCAAATCTCAAATAATAATAATAATAATTAATTATTATTATTATTATTATTATTATTATTATTTATTATTATTATTATTTATTATTATTATATTTATTATTACTATTATTAATATTATTAATATGTTAGTAGTAACTGTGTGTTACTGTGTGCCAACTGTCAGGTTTTTGGGCCTACACATATACAAGGAGGCCCCATTTTCTTTGTGAGGTTGAATACAATGTATGCATATGCACATAATCACTTCTTTGAGTAAGTGTACCGCATTTGTTTCCAAATGAAACCTTGTACAGGTGCTTAATAAGGAAGTACAGCTCTTTGGTTGACACTGATCATATGCAGTCCCACCGAGAGCGGGGAAGATGGGGAAATTCCCCTGGGGGCCCAACGCCCCAAAGAAGGCCCTGGAGAAAGGGGAAAAAATATTATAATTTATTATAATATATAAATAAAAAAATGAATAAATAATAAATAAACCCTCCCACATACACACCACTGAGGGTGTGCAGGCCTACTCAAATTCCATTTGTTTGACATATCGAACAAGCACCAGCATGACTGAACATTTATGGAAAACAACAATACGTAAAAAAATTTAGTGGATATTTGGCTTTTTTTTTTATTATATTATATTTATTATTATCCTGCCTGCAATAGATACTCGATTCTGTAGACTTGTGACATAATGGGGTGACATGACCTTTGAACCACAGACACATCCTGTTAACAACAACAGTCCTGACCTATCCAGCAACCTCTGAGCCACAAGAGAGACACAATAAAGAAGATCTTGTGACACTTGGTCCTGTTCCTTTGTCAAATGGTGTCCAGAATTTTTACTTACAACTTTTCAAGTCATGATGACAAACATCCATCATGTGCACATGTAAGAGTGAGAAACACGTTGACACCCAGATTCTGATATCCTCAAAAAAATAGTTTTGCAAGTTTCATCTAAACTGGACAAGCGTTTCTGTAGATATATGGAAAACCATGAAGCATGACATAGATAGGTACAGGTGCCTTGTCATTTCACCTTGCCATTTTATGCATTTCACAGGAATGGGCATCCCCTAGCAGTGGAAATAAATATGAACTTGAACCCAATATAAAATTGTTAATACTGTTACACTAGTATTGTAATCGAAATGTCTATAAGTCTGCATTTGGTCTACAGGTAATTACATAATCACTGTCTGAACAGTTTAATGCATTATTTGTATAACAATCAAGGGGTGAAGTTTATTTTGCAGATAATTATAGCCTTTGTTGTGCTGATGACCAAGGTAATCCAGGTTCCAAACCATTAACTGGTAAGCTTGTTCTGGCAGATACACACCTATAACTCGCTTAGCAGGGAGCATTGCGATGTGCTGTTTGTGAGATTCCTGCATCCTTCTGGAAATCCCTGAGTCCAGACATGGGGTTACTGTAGCTAACACCCTTTGGACAGGTTTGCCAACAGTCTTGGTTCAGAAAGGTACAAAACACACCAAAAATAGTGCTGGAAAATAGTGCTGATAGCACTGTAGTAAGAGAACCTACCTTCGTCATTGTAACAGCTTTACTTCAGTGGGATCCTTTCTGGACCAGCTGCGTGCTGTATACAGTTACGTATGTTCACATATTTGTTGAAGTATTACTCAATAGTTTGTTATTTTTACATGTATTGTTTGTTTTGCAATCATCTGTGCATTACTGCAATGACTCACATTTGTCTTTAAGGTGCTTTGTCTGATTCTACATGAAAATAATAATATATATTTTTAAAAAATACATATAAACTCCATGCAACTGCAATACCAATACATTCATTCAAATAAATTTTAAAATATTATTCACCCAAGCACAGTTTGCAATAGTCTTAAATTTGAGATACTGCATTGTATTCTAGCTAGTACATTAATTTTCACTCACAAAAATCAAGCCATTTGGTTTCCACAATTGCACAGAGGACCCAATCTAAGTGGCTTGTGCATTCTTTGGTAATATATATGTTAAAAACATCTCATAGATCCCATGCCAAGCCACTTTCTTCCTTTCCAGTTCCTATGGATCTTTCTGATAAACTTCTCAATGTGCAGAACGATGATAAAACTAATTTCCTAATGAGAAGAAACCCCAAGAATCACTATGTATAGCCACTTCATAGTCCCCCTGAGAAAAAAACAAACAAAAAAAAAACATCTATACTAATCAACATTTTAAAAAATGAAAAATAACTTAACCATCTGATCCCTTCAAAACATCACACAATTGAGAAGTTCTAGTTTGTTTTAGAAGAAATTGAGGGATTTCTAAATTCCATCATAGTCAACATACTCAACATGCAACAAAACCATGGTAAACCGTAGTAAATGCAGCATATAAAAGTGTATTACACAGACCTTTATAGCATAAAATTAAACAAGTAAAAATAATATGCACAGAACAAAACATTAGATAGTTGAACAGAACTAACTTATTATTTGGAGTCTGAGCTCCCCCTCTCCGGACACAGAGTCACAGGCAAGGCAGATGGGCCCGCTTCATCCTGCCGCAGAGACTTCAGCAGTCGGGCAGGGTCTTGTGCACAATATCCATTAAGTGTTTTTCTCTTGCCCCCCATTTTCAAATCAAACTAGTAACTGTCACTGCATACCTAAAGCAAAAGCTTACATACACCTTAACCCGCTAATTTAAAAAGTAGGCACTTTGAATGACAGGTGCTGTAGCTGGCAAATGAGAGCAATCTATCACTGCTTCAGTCAAAGAGATCTGTCAGAACAGGGTGAAACTACAGCACTAACGGACCACTGGGATGACAGACAGCGACCCCTAGGCATTCAGAGCGGAACAGAGACAGGACAGACAGCAAATATAAAAACTACAAAAACTAGAGAGGATTTCTAAATGATTATTTTTGGTAAGAAAATAAAAAATATTGAGTGGTTTTACTGATGTATCGTATATAACTTTATTTCAGTCAAACTGATATTTTTGGGGAATTCGACATTTAACAAGCTTTACCGATTAATACCGAAAAGTAGCAAGCCTACATATAATTATACAGTACAGCCAATCAGGATGCATATGCCATGTGCTGTATGCTGTGGCACTTCAGGTTAATTGAGGTTTTTTTTTTTTTTCAACTATAATCAAACATGACCTAGAGAATCACAGAATGCAGCTGTGTACTAAGTATGAAGGCAATACCTCAAAGTATCTTTATCATCCAAAAACCAAAAAGTCACATGACCCCAATATGGTGGCCAACCATCTTGGGTCACAGGCCATTACATTTTGCCAGCAGAGTTTCCATAACACCGAAAATGTGAATTTGCCAGCTACATGGTTAATGAGATATTATCAGTATTAAGTGAGGTGGTGGGTTGACAGGCTTTCTTACAGGGATTCTTAATTAGCAACATTGGCACAACTTTAGCACAGCAAATTAACATTTTTGGGAGGTATGAGGGAATCTAAATGAAAAAATTAAACAAATAATTGCATTTAAACATTTGCAGATAAAGAAAAAAGCGAGAACGACAAGCAGAAAAATTATATTACACCAGTTGTAAATTCAAGTGGCCATGATTGCGTGAATAAAGTCTTGTAGTCGTTGTAAACTCCTCTTTTAAAGCACCACACGTGTATGATGTGTGACATCAAAAAGATTCATAACATAACATCACACCCACTGGTTTCTAGAACCTAAAACACATACAATATTGTTCCATGTTTTTTTCATCAAAAAACTAAATATCATATTCCCCAAAGACAGGGGCCACTTCCTCTCACCTTAAAACATACTTGACACTATAGCACCCTGAAGTAAATTTCAAAAGCGCATGTTACAGCTTTTGAATAAAACTGTTACTAATACCTATTTCTAAAACTAAAAAGATAATACAGACTGAGCAAATAACAATCCATACTGCATTTATAAGTTTAGACACAGATCCTTATTTTAAAGCAAGTGATGAGGCTTTTTTTTTTCCCCTGAGGGAAATAAAACAATAGCAACTGTATTAAACTCATCTGTAGGAAGGTGCAGTTTAGTTATTGTTCTTGTTTTTCTTGTTTCTTGCTAGTTTTATGCAGCTAACATGGTTTTATTCCTCTTCGAAATGGCTTTAGCAATGGCTTCTAAATACCCCCCCTTCCCCCCACCGTGTTTCTTAACACTTAAATCTACCTTAGATGAGTTTTGCTTTTTGAAGTTTTATATTATAAGCCAGGTATCAGATAAAAACAGCACTTTTCCTTTCATGGGGGGATTTGTTTAGTTTATTTGTCTGTAAGTAACTTACATTTTCTGACTGTAAAGTTTCTACTCTACAGGGCTACATTTACAAAGCAAAATAACACAAACTGCTACTGTAGCTGTCTTACACACTGGCATACTAAACCTTTCTGTCTTGTCAATGCGTTCCAAACCTGGTGCCCTGGAGGAAGCACTTCTCTCTGGGGGGTTAGAGGGCAGTTCAGCCACCATGCCCACACAAATCTTGGCTTCTGTGCAAGAAAGCTGACAGTTATTATTTACCTCACTGCTCTGCTAGCAAGCTGACAGTTAGTGTTTATCTGGCTGCTTTGCTTTACAGAAAAGCTGTGGGGCAAAGCACCGAGTGAAGCCTGGCAGAGGCAGAAATAACTGCATTGTTAACCTCTAACTGCAATGTAAAAACAGTATTCGTACAGTAAGTGTCAGGGTAACAGAGGTGATATACTGTATTGCCTCAATCTATTTAGCCAGCTGAACATTAACCTTTTCTCGTGAAAATCCAAGATGTGAATGCACCCCGTTAATGTCTGCTTATTTAGTTGTGCATTTTACTATACTAATTGTATTATTATCCTTCACGCTGTCCATCCGTCTGTCCTTCGCAATCCTTTTCTCAGAAACAAATTGAGTCACTGAGGTTGTACAGGTAAGCTAAGTAATATATTGTATTGTGGGAAACCTCTGAACTTGACCTCCTTTTTAGAGAGGAACCGATGTTCCAATATGGAAACACTTTTTGTACAATTAATGAGTGCAGAGTCCAGAACTATAACATTGGATTTACTTTTTTTTTTTTTTTGACTTCCCTATTTCACTGATGTGACTTAGTGTTGAGAATCATTAAGTAATGAGAACCGAACTTGAAAATGAGCACCTGGCACAAACAGTCACTTTCATTACAATAAACCCATGCTTTTATTATGAAAGCAAGAGCTTTTAATTAAGTGACCAAGAGTATACATATATTTAAGAATATGTAAATATGTTGCTATTTTAAAGTATTCAAAAAAGGTATGCCTAGCTTAACTGCACGCTTTGGCAAGTGCAGGTGTTTATCATAACTGAAGATATATTTTTGCATTTAAAATAAAAAATGCATATAGTAAACATCTACATTTTTTTCACTAAAGTGAGTTTTTCTGGAAGGGGAGCAACACTGTTATTTACCACATGCATTGCTTGTGATTTTGGCAGTGTAAAGAATTCCTAATAACACATGTACATCATTAGAACCCAACTAAACAAAGCAAACAGCTGTCAATGTTTATTGTCGAGACTCTGCAGACTTGGACCACTGCTAATAACTTAATTTGGAAAGTCGACCCAACGTGAATTTAATCAAGGCCCGGCAAAGAGGTCAGTTAATGGTTGGCTCCTAGCCGCGCTGAGCTGCTGATGTTCGAAATGAACGACTCGGCCGCCCTCACATTTAGGACCTGCGAGCAGCCACTTAATATTCCCCAGCTGTAAACAAACAGAAAATTGCCAATATGTTTTTAACAGGGCAATAACTTTTTATCAGTCTTTCCGCTGAGGACTGGGTGGCACTGCTTTGATCCCTGGGAACCTGGATATACTATTGAACTGTGTGGCCTGATTTATTATTTTTAATAAGAGGATAATATGTACCACAAGGACAAAGGATGAACTAAATGACTTTTCTGTAAGCACAAAACAGAGACTGTTTTGAAAGAGGGGAACTCCATGTGTGAAATTTTGTATTCAGTTGAGCATCAAGAAAAAGGCTCACATTTTGCACACAAGCACCAAGTCTTTTCTCTTAGGCAGGCCAGGCTGCTCCACCACATTATATCCCCATGTCCAGCAATATGTTTTTCCAGTGAGGAATAATTAATAAGACAGAATACAACAAAGCGAATCTAAATGCTTTTGTTATCTACCGAGAACTCACAGCCCACTGTAAAACAGAAAGCCAGAAATGATGGGGTGGCCATGTGCTAGATTTTGAAATACCATGAGCAGTTCTCAATGCTGAAAATGTAAGTGTGACAAATACAAAACTTATAGTAGTAAATATGAAAGAACACCTTTGCTTTAATGCCATCCCAGGATACTTGCATCCCTGTAAAATGATAACCATGGAAATATAACAAATACCTTGTTGCTTTTTGTCCTAAACTGCCTTTCAAGGCAACTTACTTTTATTGATGTTTTATTTTTAAAAAGATGCAGATTTACTGCTAATTCCACTCTGGCAATGAAACAGCATTCCTCAGAACCCCCAGACCTGTCACATCTAAATAAAAAGGCTGAAGCCTGAGAGAAACAAGCACCTATGGCACATATTCCCTGCCCCTACCCTGCATTGCCAATGGATCCATACAGTAGACCCCTCTGGGGAACTTACCATATGGAAAAACATATCCCATTATATTGTTTTGTTTTTATTGTGAACATGGTTTGTAGCAAACAAAAAAGTAATGTTTTAGATGTAATGTCTCTGAACTCTGAGCTGAAATAGTTTGTTTATTCTTTTTTTTTCAAAAAGAAAACCTGAAGTTTACACAGTGAAATTATCTGCATATTTCTGGCATGACTAAACAAAGGTTTGAATATAATAATAATAATAACAACAATAATAATAATAATATTATTATTGGAATACCATTACACATTACAACTTTATGTATAACTGGCAGGGAAAATAAGTCATTCTTGCCTATTCATGTTGCCATATTGAGAACTGAAGTTGGTAAAGTACACAAAGAAAACAGAAAACTCTTGATGGTATACAACTATTATAAGCTTTTACTTACAGTACTGTGCGTTTATTACATGGTTATAAGGACCCTCTGTACTGTATACACATGTTTTTTGAAAATTAGTAGTATAACATTGTGTTGTGCACAGAAAAGTACAGCATTTATTGTTGGCAAGCTTTTTATAATAAAAATCTTCATAAGCCGGAAACAATTCAGTAAGTCTTTTGAACACATAGTTACAAAACAATTGGCAAATTCAGACTTGGGTTCACTTTAAAATGTACACCTGCAATCCAGTCTAGCACAGCGCATAAAGAACATATAGTGTAGATATTACTTTTCACTATGCTATAGTGTAGTTAAGAGTAGTTATTTTTTGTGGTTGTTCTAAACCAATTTGAGCTCTCAGTGTTACTGGACACAGTTCTGTTAGCCATCCATGCAAACGACTGACACTTTGTTGTTATTAAGCGTCAGTAATAAGTGAAACCCCTTCGACAGATGAAAAAACGTGTCAATTGTTCTAAAGCGAGACATGGAATACAGTCACATTTTTCCCCTCGACTGAAAAAAAGCCAACCCAAACCCCCCTCCCCCCCCCCCCCCCCTCCCCTTAGTGGAGAAAAGTCATCGTGGCGATAGACCGTCGCTCCAGTCGACTAGTTGCTTGGCTCACAAATGGGCACTTCCAATTGTGAGCCCCTGTCATGTGAACAGATGGAAACAGAGGATCTCAGCTTTTACTGGGAATGGGTCAAAAGGTCTACCGCCTCAGAAGGTGGGTTAGACAGGACCCAGCAGCAGGGGCTTTCTGTCCTGTGACAGTGAGAAGTCTGGATGGCCTGCTGCGGAAGCACAGATACTCAGACTTGCACCTCGGCAGGCACTCAGCATCACGGCACCAACTAAGGCATAGGCTTGTATAGGCACTTCAACTTTCAAAGCATGTCTAATCCAATCACCACAAGACTGAACGCTATCTGTGTACCTCCCATGCAGCGTACACTGGACAGCTTAAAACAAGCTTTTTTTTTTTCCCCCCCCGTCAGTCTTCACCGTTGTTTCCCATCAATCCTCTACAACCAGTCTGTCCCCCCTTTGGGCAGAATAAACTAATCCTATTTACTCTCTCTGGCTGATGAGACCATCTTAAATATTCATATCTTTCTTTCTTCTATTTGACGAGTATGCTAAATAGTTGTCATGATGACTTGGAGACGAGATACGATTGTTTTTTAATAACCAAAAAATAACAAAAAAAGAAACTGGCTGGGCAAAAAAGGTTTCGGCCTGACAAAGTGAAACAAAGTCGAGTTAGTTTAAGGTCCTGTTCACTGGATGAAAAGCCTGGGAAAGTCTCTATTGTCTCAGCTTGGAATGAGTTGAATTCCTCCGCTCAACAAACCTGTGAGCGATCTGAAATTAATTCTACTTGCTATTCATTTTTTTTTTATGTATGTATTTGTGGCATTCTATAGAAACAGGAATTGGTGGACTCTTTGGTGGAATCCTGGGATTGTCTTAATAAATTTAATTTCTATTCCGTCTTTATTTTATATTGTTTGGTATTCTTTTAGAGATATAAGTACAATTTTTATTATTATTATTATTATTATTATTATTATTATTATTATTTTAATAATAATAACACAATCTTACTCATGTACTGTAAAGTGAACTAAGAGGATTAAAAAATGAATGTGCAATTATTAAAAAAGATAACACAATGTTATAATAATAGAGAGGCAAAGCTGTAAAATCTATTTTTAATGCATATTTTTTTATCAGGTAGTTTGTGAATTCAGGTTTTACACTATATCTTCCTTTTTTAGTTCAAAATTAAAATATAATTTACAAAGTCCCTATTTTAAAGGAATGTAAAATTACACAAACAAAACATGCCTTAGCTATTTACACCCTAAAATTCAAAGCATGATCATTTTACACTTATGTTAAAGGTACCAATTACTCATGTAACATCAGTATTTCTAAGTTGAACTTTCTTTTAAAAATACTTTTAAAAATCTTTCTTTGTTAACATGTATTTGTGGCATGATGCTCATATCCTGACAATCTGAAAGGCATCCACATGAGCAGCTTCAGCAATGTTCTTGCTAAACTTCACTGCATCTGCTGCGCTTTTGTAAAAGCAAATACAAAACAGTAATTTCTCTGTGTAATACTCCTCTCACTATCTCGTCTCACTTTCCTAAATATACTTCAAACCACAGAACATAATGAAGACTAGGTTTCGGAATATTTAAAGCAGATTTTCTGATTTTAATTCCAAAGATTTGTATCTCAAGGAGAACATGTTAACATATGAGAGCTGCAGAACACAAGGAAAAAGGGTAATAGGCAAGGCTTTTAAAAAAACATTTGTATACCTCATGAGGAAAACAGCGTACCTGCAAGTCCCTTATAATTTGTCTGTAGACAATCTGGTTTTCCAATTAATTGGATGAGGTTTATTTATACTGCCTCACACTGTAGATTTACTTCCAGTGCAGGAGATATTACCTGTATGTGGCATGCATGTAACATTTTAAATCAAGTAGTCAAGTAGTAAACATGATCTCATTGTTTTTATTACCCGTTTTTTTCCCCCTAATTTAGAATGTCCCCTCACCCTGCAATCCCCATAATAGGAAAGCTGAAGGTGAGCTGGTGTCCTCCGATCGCAAGATCAGGTCAATTGAATTTTTGTCCGGTCAGAATTTTCAAAGTAGATGCTGCCTAGCAACTGGCCTGTGGCAAGCAAGGTCTGCAACAGCGTGATGAGGAGAAACAGTCCCGACAAGTTTGTCTCCCTAACCCACGGTGGAATTTCCACTGAACATCAATCAGCAGCTTCACCTAGCCAGGCAAAATATCATTTTCAAGGTCTTCATTGGTGTAGTTTATTAAAAGTTCTCTCTTTACTCCAAGACACACAGCATAAAATGAAGACAGCACAGTAACGGCATTGTGAAAATACTTTGTGATCGAACCCCTAGCATCTGTGTTAAATGTCGTTGTTATTAACTACACATTTCTTTGATTTTATTGTGAAATGATATCATGCTCACTGACAGTTTTACATAATGATGGTTCTAAGTGCTGCAAAAAAGCAAAACCAGACGTTTGGCAAAAATACAGCATTTCAAATAAACAAAAACAGGGTCATAGGATCACAACCCTAATTTGAAAGCAACTATATTGCCTACAATAAAATGCCCTTTATCTGAGGAATGCAATACAATATTCTCTTTAAAGATAGCAATGTTACAGTAACAAAAACCTTTAAATGTATCGGCAAATAAACCCTTTAAAATAAATGTGGAAAAACAAAAACGCTTAAAGGTTAATGTGGAATGTGGAAGGCGCTTTGTGAAGTCATTTGAATGAAGATTTATTTAAATTCTATTAAAAGAAACCTTAATCAAGTAATAAATCAATAGTACAGAATTGCAGGAAAGATGACAACTTTATAGCAACTTTATCTATATTAACTGCACAAACTTAGCGCAGATCATATGAAAAATGTCAATAGTGAATACAGGTCAGCATTGTTGAATATAGAGGCACTCCAATTATAATGGACACCAGAATGACATTAATAATGATATTTTCAAAACTTTACTGTAAATTAAGGTAGAATACAGTCAGAAAGTAAAGCTATGCGTTTTACGCAGGAAAATCAAATACATCTGATGGTGGATGCAACATCTAGCAGACACTGTACTGAGGTGGTAACTCCCACATGCTTGTCAACCTTCAAGCAGTGACAGCTAGCAATACTATTCAAGCCAGGTAAACTTAAGTGCCAGCTGGGAGATGCCAGTCAAAATTCTGAGGCAGCACCAAGTGCTCCAAAAAAAGCAAGGCTGAGTGCCAAAACCAAGCAAGCCAAAATGCTGTGACACATGCTTATGTCAACTTAATTTTAGGTAAAATTAATTAAACTAAATTCTCTCCACCTTATTTTGTGCACAAAGAAAAGCAAGGCAATCATTTATAATTCTAATTCATCATTGTCTACGTGAAACACATTTCAGAAACACCAGTTTCCCATTTCTCCTGTACTGTATGTACAGTATAATTCAAAAACTCACTCAGAAATGAGCTGTATGTTTTTGAATACTGTAGCATGTTATTACACAGAAGGAATTTTACAGACACAATATGATGCATTCAACACATCTACAGGTAGGCTGTCAAGAGAAAATACAGGGTACTTACAGTACTGGATCAGCCAATGCACAGCTTCAGCAGCCCCATCAAATCTAGGGACACAGCAAGTGTGACTCTACGCACACGTTGAACACACACCACTCTTGAATGGCAGCAAAACCTTGGGAAGAATATAATACTGCTGTTTAATTTGACTGTTTTTAAAGGTTTGCATTTAAAAATAAACTGTGATATTTAGGAAACATTATGAGACTATTGTTTGCTTTTTTAGTCTTTAAAATGAGTATCTTTAAAACAGACTTTTTTTTTTTCTCAGGTGTTAAATCTTTGTCAGTAGGACCCACTGTTTCATAAGCAGTTAACAGTTAACAGTTAATTTTTCTTCATTCACCAAATGAACTGGTTCCCCCAACCTTAAAATTTGGTTCTCATATTTAAACTCCCTTTTCCTGGAAGAAGCCGTTCCCTCTACTGTGCATCAACATGACTGAGGTTTGGAAGCTTCTCACTGAAATGTATGCAGTGAATCTGTGTCTTCTTGTGAATATCTTAGGTAAATAATAAGAAAACAACAGCAAACTATCAACTGGGTGGTTATTTGCCCACATTGTGCAAGAGAAGATGGTCCAATACCATAAGAAACAGAACTTAACTGAACTAGTAGGACAGGACTCAATGACATACAATACAATGCCACCATAGTGGGGGGGGCATGGCAGGCATAATTGGCATAATTTCCCCTGACAGGCTGAGATCAGCGATTAATCTTGCCCTGCTGCTCGACATAACAGCACTTAACTCCAAGTGTGTGTGGCACCATCAACACTCCCCCCCCACCCCCCCAACTACCCCTTGGCTACTAGGGAGACGTCAAGGGGCTGCGCACCTTGCAGCCTTCACAATAACTCAATAGGAAGTACGATTCTGAGACTTCTTTCCTGTCTAATCTGTATTCAATCTGCCTTGACTAGTTTATCTGTCTTTTGTTATCGATGCTTCGGGCTGATGAAAGGCCAGGGTCAAAGGGGTTATGCTTTCAATTCCTTTTCCCTCATTTCAGACAGAGAGTGCAGGGAAGCCTCTCCGGGTCTTCCACCAGCAGCAACAACCTCTTGTACTTTCTACATGGCACTCTGAGAAGAGCTCTGTGCCCCTTCCACTGGCCTCACTTAGCACCCCCACCCCATTACTTGCCCTTACCAAGAAAACAAAAAAAAAGAAAGATTCAAGCCTGGAAATAGGACACCAAGTGGTTAGCCGCAGAAGAACAGACAATTTCGGAGTCCCTGACTATGGTGGTTCTGCATGCTTTTTGTATACCAGTACAAGCAGGCAAATTCCAAGAGGATGCAGTCATCTCCAGCTATGTGAAGATAGGGAAGTGGTTTGTAACTACTTGCTTTTATATGAGACCCAGAGACTGCGAGAAAGGGAAGAGAGAGAGAGGTGTCCTGAGGTTGTACATGCATACTTAACATAAATAATTGAAAGACATAAAATAGCCTCTAATGTTTAATTCTTCACAATCTATTTTTAATACAGTGGCTTTCTGAACTACTGCATCCTTTGGTAAATGACCCCTGATTTGTCTTCTGAAGTTATGAGAGGTGTTAAGAGAGAGCTTCAGTATAGTAGCATGGAAAGGTGGGGGGGGGGGGGGGGGGTTGAGATGTCAATTGTTAAAAAAAGTACAAATTTTTAAACAAAATCACGTTTTCCGATTGTTTTTTTGTGTCGACGTTCGTAAAAGGTAACTTGACTTCGTAAGGATCCTACACACACACACACACACACACACACACACACACACACACACACACACAGCCCTCTTGCTAACACTGGCTTCTTCTCACTTCCATGTGGTATTCGTCCCCAGCTGAGATACAGATACAGAGAGAGAGAGCTGCAAACTTTCCCATAGATAATTTTAAACCACAGACTGGGCTTAATGAAAATGTATTTGTGCCTAGTATGGCTGCTTTAGACTTATAACAGTCAGACTTTCAAACGACCACATAACTACTTATAGTTTATTTATAGGCTAAATTATTTTAATGTTTTACCAGTGACACATACTGCTGGTACCTACACTATATGTCCTCTGCCTTCTGCTAAACAGCTGGGTGACCTTCCAGGACAAGCAGCCTCTGCAAATTGAATGTAATTATTAGTTGAAATGTGTGTCTCCTTGACTTTCCTTCATGTCAATGTCTATTGTCTAGTTTTGGAAGCCCCACTTGCACTAAAATTGGACTAGCTTACCTGAGGTAACAATAGGTAGTCCAAGATTAGTGCTAATTGGGGTTTGCAAGACCTGCTTTCAGCGCAGACAAAAAGTATTCCTGTCGGATGTAGCCAAGTTAAATCTGTGCTACTGGTACAATCTAGCACAGCCACCTCACTTCAAACAACGTTTTAGACCCGAATAGACATGTTTTCTTTCTTTTGACTTGGTACTAATAAAATAAATTATTTGGGACTGTTTCTAATCGATTTCCACAACTGCATAAGTTGGCAAAGCTTCGCCTTATACTTCCAACCAATTCAATGGATGCAGAATGTGCAGTCTGAGTGTGTATGCAAGTCCACACCAGACAGAGAATGTCAGCAGCAACTGCTGGGGGATGTTGCTTGCTTGCCTTTAACAAATGACAGCACTCTGTTTTAGTAAGGAAGCGAGTGCCACTATTTTTAGGCTTTTATAATGCTCTAAAATGTTGTCTACTTAGATTTATTTAATGTTTAAACAGGTCTGCGAAATCCTAATTTTATTCCATAACCTGCCTGCGAAAAATATGTAAATTTACCGCGACTTCAGTAGACCCCTTGATAAAGACTTCTGCTCAAAATGTTTGTCAAACTTCATTCTAACATTCATTATTTTTATAGTACTAGTTTATACAGGGCCCAATTTTGACCACAAGGTAAGGCACTAATGCTAGTGTTTTTAAATTATATAAAGCTCATACTTCATAACCGTGTGTAATCATTCATTCCACACTGATGCATTTTATTATAAGCACGTGTCCAATTCATGCCAGGTTTTATATGCGCAAACAATCTGACAAAATAGGGCATGAAACAACATTAACACAAGTAGAACGCTTAATTTGCTAACCAAAACATGCCAGTGTCCAGCCTCTGCTCCGTTCAGAATCACAGCATGAGGGGTCATGGCAGGACGCTATACAGACGCTCTTCAGTGTACATTACCTTGAATTTTTTTTTTTTTTTTTTTACCGTTCATCAAAATTGGGCCCACAGAGTCTCATGAATGAGTTAAGTATAACGGAGGTATTCACATCTACAACAATGGTTTCTGATTTGAAAAAATTAACGCTGCTACTGTCACAAAATAAATCAGCTTAAGTCTTTGGTAAGGTGATCATTTTATAAAGATTTTACTGCACATCCTACAGTGCACAGAAACTTACATGGGTGTGTGTGTGTGGACGTGTGTTTGTGTAGGTGTGTGGATAAACGTGTGTGTGTATGTGGCCTTTTAAACTACACACAACAATAAAATGACACCTACACAGTATATATGTCAAGCATCTCTTTCATGTCATGTTCTAAGAATTTATATTTATATGTTGGGGTTATGGCATAAACATCTAAGGAACTATATTCTTCTCTTTTTTTAGATGAGTGATGTCTTTTAGGAACAGTGCCTGCAAAAGAAGATGATAACAGGAATCAGTTGTGAACAGTAATATAAAAGGAGCATTAGCATACGAGCTTATTTAAAAAAGCACTTCCTCTGAGGCATGCAGTGCAAATAGGAAGTAACTTAAAAGAAGCCTAAAGGGCCTGTGTTGGTTTGGGGAAGTCTAGCCAACGTACCTGGCATAATTGTACCCGCAATAAACCAAGCTCAGTACTTGTTAAAAGGACCACTGCATTTTCTGTGGAGTCGTGGGTTGGTGGAGTCTGGAGTTCAATATGAACTGTTTCCATTTTTGGTAAAGTATTCAGTGTCAGGAAATTGTCAAAAGTCACATCTTTTGGGGGCTCCCAAGTGGCGCATCCAGTAAAGGCGCTCTGAACTAAACTTGTTTTTATTAAAAATAAAACAAAACAAAAAAAAACACCTCAAATCATCATGATATTGTTTTTACTGTATGAACAGCATATTTCAAAACAATATGTACAATAATAGATTTGAAAATAAATGAATAAATAAAGATTTGACTAGTCCAACCCTAACTGCCTTCATTAGTTACCACAGCCATATGCACGTTTCATATTTCATGGTCTCTTAGCTTCAGTATTGTGAAACAACTGGGTTAAAATGATGAAATAAGTCACTGTGGTATACTGTCAATCCTTCTAGTGTTGTTTCATATTCTTCACTGGGATTATTATACAGTTGTTTTATATTTTACAGTATATAAGCATTTCCTGTTAAATCCATGCAGAATATATGACTTTAAATCGTATTTTTAAAATGATGGCTTTGCTCTGAATTTACACTTTCGGTGCTGGCATCAAATTCTTCAACATTTAACAATTAGTTATAATGGTGGTCAAGTATTGTAACTGCAGATTCTTTGTTTGGCATTTTAGCACACAGTGTGACCACGTGGCCAAACATTGTCATTGCAATGTTGTTATGTATCACCCTATATCTGAACAATACACATGTGATGACATAATTCTGCCTCCCAGCAGTATGCTATTAATTGTTCATCCACAACATTATACTGTCGTAGTATTTATAGTAATACTAAAATACTTTTAATATTCTTCATTTTAGAAGTCCATCTCAATGTCTACATTAACTAGCAACTTTCACCCGACATTTGTTAAAATACAGAAAAATAAATAATATGCACTATAACATCAACAGAAGAACAGTAAGTTTGTGCACTCTTTAACTGAAAGAACACAATACAAAACTACGAATCTAACAAGAAACTATTTAATCACATATACAAAATGGTGCATTTACACTAGGTTTTGCTTGTTTTATTTCTCATTAAGGAAAAACAGGGGCAAACTTTGTACTCCCTTACAGTGGAGCCCTGTGTTATATTCTGTGATTAAATTCTGTGCCTTTAATGGAGAACCAACAGCAGAGCACCAACACAGTTAATGATGTAACAGCTCCACCTCTTCACATGTCTGAGAGTGTGACTGCGATGAGGTACCAAAGAGAGCGAGAGACGGAGAGGGCTGCTGAATGTGTTGGGGTAAAGGGTGAGCTTTCTCCCACACATCCCTTCACACAATGATACCCTTCACCTTCCTTCAGTGCAACTTCCTCCTGTCTGTGCTCTGCAGTAATTCCTGTTAATTTATATCTGATACAGTGGGACTTTGCATCTGCTGCCTTTGTTAGTGAAAGACAAAGATGCTCAGTTTTAGCAACCCCCCCCGCACACCTCCCACCACAACTTCCACCAACCCACACACACTCCCAAACCCACACAATATTTAAGGTTTTGGTATGAACCAACCTCACTTATTGAGGAAGGGGGTGGCAGGGGTGATGTATCAGTGCCAAATTATTTGTTCAGAAAAGTAATAATCACAATGTAGACCTCAGAATTGTAATCTAAAGGTGCCTTTAGAAAGTAGCCCTTGCCCTTTCATTTGACTGCCATGCTTCCAACAGCTGAAACCTTCAAACAAATTATATCTGATTTCGAATGTGGGTCTTTCACGAATGAGCAGCGAAATCATTACAAATACTGTACATTAAACCTAGGAGATATACAGCATAATCACTGGATATAACTGTCATTTAACCTTTCAGCACAATGTTTCCTTATAAAAAGTTTACCACAGCAAATCTACACAGTAATTTTGCAGGTTTCCCTTGGCATATACTACATTGTTTATCATGGCTTGCCACTTTTTTATTCAAATTGCTTTAACAACCTCTCTGTGCTTAACAATGCTTTCCTATTCGTTAACATGCACTGTCTATGCTTTATTATAGTCTACTATACATTTACTGTGTTAAACAACTCTTAGTGTTGAAAGGCTTAATGTCTATTCAGGGTAATATTGTAAGTCTTCTGTCAGATGTGTGGCGCATACATTTGTGAAAGGTCAATTCTGCTTAGATCCTGTGAGGCACTGAACAGCAAAATAAGAGTCAATGTGCAGTGAGAAGACAACAAGAGTAACAACAACAACAACAAAAGGTGAGAAAAAGAGTTACAAATTAAAAATAAAGATCTTTAAATAGGTCCACATGTTTAGAATTCCCCTAACATTGTGGTGAAAAGCATGTCAACAACAAAAAAGGAAGTGCAAACCACTTTCTTTTAGAAAAAAACATTTACATAAACGCATTACTGCGAGTAATTTTTACAGTTAATAAACCCGGATGGCTATCTTTGTGCCTTTAGTTTCACTATAAAAAAAACACTGTCTTGTTGGTGACATCAGAAGCAACCCCATCAGTAGCATTAGCACTAATGTTAATTAAAAAGAAGAAAGTTACCTGTGAGAAAACTACCCAGTTGATACATTACAAGACACTGTAGGTATTGTATACTATTAAAGGTTTCAAATTAGCCAGATCCACACACACACCCACACAATAGCATGTTTTGTAACACAGTGCTCCTATTTTACTAATAAAACTGTACGTAATACTTAGATCATACAACACATACTAAAGATTAAGTTAAAATGGGTTTATGCATTCTGTAGCTTCATTCAGAATCATTTAATAAATCCAATATGTGTCAATTTACCTTTGTGTAAGGTTGTGCATTAAAATTGAATAAATGCATTTAGTTTTTTTAAAGACATATTTATCTATATAATATGCTTAGTTTTCTAAATACTGAATAAGGCAGCAGTGATTTATGAATGTTAAAGATCCATTAAAAAGTGACATGGGTATTACTGCATTAGACTTATAACTGAGTAATATTTTATTAGTTACATTTTTAAAATATTTTTTTATTAAAAAAATCTATTTCAATTTACTGTAAAAAGGTGATATTTAACATGAAGAAATATATTTGATGACTGTATTTACATGCATTACATTTCTTCCTCAATTAACAGTATTTTTTTTTATTAATTTTATCTTAATATGTTACTGATTACACTAATGAATACTCTATATGTATGTGTTGATATGTTTCAGATATTCAATTAGTACATTTCTACACAATGTAGTCTACAGTTCTCCAGTATGTTTTGATTATAACCTACAGTAAATGTAATGAGATATAAATTTTGGGCATTTAAATACCAGTATACCAACATTTCAATACAACTGTGGAATTTGGGAAAAAAAGGGCATTTCAGCAAATAGTCTGCTGGTGTATGAAAACACATATGTACTATTTTAGATTACTATCCATATTTCAGCTTTTTAAGGTATATGAAAGGCTATATTTTCTTCACAAACTTTATTATTTCTAAATACTATTTTGCTGTAAGTGCAAATATGCAACTGTTACGTAAAACAACGTTACTGTAAAAATAGCAAGAAGCAATTAACCGATGATTACATTTTATTTAGCTTTTTAACAACTTAAAAACAACAAATAAAAAAACCTATAATAGCTGATTACTTATTAATGCTAACACTGCTCAAAATGGCAGGTCGTTATCTTTATCACAGCTGTTGGGAGTTTTATTATTTTGGTATTCACATTTTCTAAAAGCATAACTTTGTTGTGGGGAGATAGATTTAAATTAAATGTTCAGAATAATTTCTTTCTAGCATTATTACAGTTGAAATGATTGTATTGCTTTCTGATAAATTTACCTTTCACTCAAAATGGGCCCTTGTGGTTACACATAATTAAACTACAAGATTGTGATTGTGTCTTATCAACCTATTACATGCATCTACGTAAACTGGCTGGTGGTTGGGATGCTTTGGATAAAGGGCTACGATTTTTAAAAATGCACTACAAAAACCTGCTATTATTTTACTTTGATTATTTTGGTAACTAGCCTCGTCATCTGGTTCCTCAACTCAAACGCTCTATTTCACTGTGTAAATAAACACTGCTTTGTATTATATTGATCCTCCATGAAACAGCATGATTTATCAAGGTATTCATTCACAACTTTTGTCAAAGTTACAAAACTCAACTAGAAGGTTCAAATGTGTGTCAAAGGTGCGAGTTTTTAGTTTGTTCAACTACAACAGATTTTTACTTTAAAATCACCACATATTCCAACATAACAACTATAAGATAATTCGCCAACAAACCAGGTATCGTCTTCCACTATTAACCAAATGCAAACAAAAATTAACAAATCTAGCAAAAGAATGTAGAACTGAATGTTAATTAAACAAATGGGTTACAGATGTTTTAGCAAGATGTCTTTAAGGGTCAAGATTTTACAATTATCAGGTTATTTTTTTGTAATTATATAGTCTAATGCTCAGAAAAGAGTACATTTATAAAATGCATCTTAAAAGAAGTCTTTAAAAAGCTTTTAGTTTTATTTCACTTGGAATAAAAATATGTTCTGCAACCAAAATTGACAGCAGGTTTTAGGATCTGCATTATCACCTGTTTTCATCCATACCAGGAAATTCCAGATATCCATCAACAGCAGCAGCATTTATTAGTCCTTCAAACTCATGTTGTCATCCACATGTCTGTGCTCTTTTTTAAAAGAAAATAATTTGCTATTTTGCCTACCAACACTTCCAGAATCAATAGTCAGATTTTACAGAAGTTATCATTTCTATACACAATTACTGTTTTGAGAAAAGGGTCTTTTTTCAGGTTCAGTCAGTTTTTTCTTGATGTTATTTTTCTCTGACGGGAAATATGTGATGGGATATCAGTCAGAACTCACACACTTAAACTATCTACAAGACCCACAGGGGGAACAGCTCAAGTTAAAATACAACCCAGTAGGGGATGCCCATAAATACAATAAAAAAAAAAAATGATGTGACATGAACTTAAACATTTTTGAACTGTCAATTGGGGTGGAAATCTACAGCAAATTCTTTTCTCCAGGCACACAGAGTTATCATTAGTAATGAGTGCAATTTTGAGATATACCCAGCAAGATTGAGAGCCTCTTATTAAAAACTGCATAATAGCAAAACTTATTCTTAATAAGTTTGCATAATAGCCTCACCCTGAGCCAAGTAATATAAGGTGTGAAAAGCACTACCAATCAGAAGACAACACATTTCTGTAGCCATACCATGACTGGAAGAGACGAGAGACAATATCAAAAGGGGAATTCCTCGATCTAGCAGGTCGAAACCCCAGCCAAATAGCAGAACTTGGGAAGAGGGGGTGGAAATGATGCAAACTGCCTTAAAAGAAATCCCCAAAGCACTCCTAAAATAAAATTACCAATATGTAAATGACCATTTATGAATGGCTCATTATGTAAAATAACCAGCAGTTTTACATACAATATTAGACTAAGCAACCAAGACAAATTCTAAGGGTCTTATTCACTAAACAGCAGTAACGTGTTTTGCATGCAGTAAGCCCCTTTACCGAGTGCTGTGTACACCTGCTGTATTCACTAACCAGTGGTAGGCAACCTAGCACGTCGAAAAAGTACAGCGTTCGAGTCATTTTAATAGAATGAATAATGTTAATGGAAGGAAATGTATGGAAATTACTGAGAGGGAAGTATTTGATATGCAAATCGTATTCACTTAAGGGCTCTAACTTTACTAGGTGCCTCAGCGTGTGTTAAAAGTACCGCTTATTGAAACCAGGCGGTGTCACAGAACCAGCAGACGAGCTGCACAGCAGAGCGAGAAGGAGAGTCAGGGAGAGAGCATTTCCGAGCCTGCAGGCATTACTGGGCTGTGCGAGAAGGAGGCAATAACTAGACACAGATTAAGCACAGGTCATACTAGCCTTAAACGTAGGGACCAGGAAAATTCACGATATCACGAATTTCACTAAAATCATGTATTTGACTGCCTACAGTGAAAAATATGCATTTTATTTTCCTTACAGTATTTTACATTACTCTTGGCCTCGCCTGTTCATGTCATACTTTTATCAAGTAGGAGCAGCGCTACGGTAGCTGTACATGGTCTGGCGTCAATGCTGTGCATTTGGTTACTACGGCAATGGAATCAAACAAATACCAGCTTCATGATTGGTGAATTCCTCACACTGTACAAAGACGTAGATATGACATAGATATTGTTGCTGTATTAGTTTGCAGTGTATGATTAACATTAAAAATGCAGACATCTGACAAATAAAAAAGCTAAATTCATTTCAACAGAAGATTGTGTTCAGAGCTACGAAAAGGGGCCGTTGCATGCAGATGGTGGGATTCTGTTTTGCTAAAGAAGCCGTGGTTTCTTCCATGGACCTGGAATATCATTTTTTTAAATGGTATTAATATATTAACAGTATCCACTATCGATCTACTGTCTATCAATCTGTCTTTCTAACACACATCTGAGTCCCTTCAACCACCTGAAAAGTGCATTGTATCAGCACAAGCCACACCTTCAAATATATTACAGTAGTCTGTCGTGTATCTGACTGCAGTGGGACCACAGTAAGGGTGAATATGTAAAAAGTCAGAAAAATGAATCCTGTTTTAAATATCATTATACACAGCTGTAACAATTACTATATTCACACAATTATTATTTAGAGATTCAGCTTTTATTACGGCGTTCCCCTAGAAAGATACAGGCTATTACTGCTGTAAACACTTACACTCTTACATTAGTGTTGGAAAATTGTGACAGAAATACAATGAAACTTGGTTATAAATCTCCCTCCCAACCTGTAAGCGAGGACAGAGTTCTTTGGACGGGCTAGCCTGACAGTTCTTTCCCTGGGTCGGGATGTCGGTCAGTCTGGAAGAAGGCGAGACTCCGTCACAAGAACGTAATGACCTGGAACGGAAACAATGTAGAAGCCACAGATTGTAAAGGCAGCTGCATTCGTTTACCAAGGGGTCATGCGTGACAGCATATAAGTGGGACGGAGAACCGTAATCTGTTCCCTCGCATTGGTTTGTAGTGAGTAAAAGCCAGAAGGACAGTAAAAGTGCATTGTTACAGAAAATCGTGAGTGTTGTGTTTTTGTTTGTTTGTAATTGTCTCATCTTGTCTTGTACGTTACCAAACAGTTAACACAGTTCCAGAGCTGTCGCCAGGGGCCAGCACGAAACCGGACAACACTGTATCTTTGTCCCAGATATAAAACTGTCACCCACCACGAGCACTACTGCACACACTCAGGACTGGTGACCGTGTTGGTATAAGTGTGGGACGGATATTTGTTTATTATTTGGGACTGTTTGTTTTTGTTATATACCCCATGCTGTACACATTACTGTGTGCTGCCGGGGAACGATTGTTTGGTCGCCAGACCTGGAAATACAATAAAAACTTTCTAAAAACTGAATTATATTATCTCTGTCTGCTTCTTTCATGCACTGCATCACCCCTGCACCTGTCTACAATAAACCACTTTGCCACAGTAATTTACACAGTAACAAATGCATAGGTTTACAGGGGAAAAAATGTAAGTAGTGTCCATTTGCTCAAACAATATAAAAAGAAAACTGAAGTTACATTAGAAATTAAATGCGCAGTACTTGCATTACTGTGCTGCAGCAAAAAAAGTTTGACTGCTGGTTTGTTTGAAGGCTTGCTTTTTAGCTGCCATTACTATCAAAGACCAGTCAAGCAAAATCGGATCGGCTTCAAGGTGCTGTATCAGTCACAGTGCTCTTTTCAATTCCAAAATTCCTGTGCTATTTTATCCCTATTTTGCTCCCTTTTCCAGAAGTGAAAGTATTTCCAACTTTTTTTCAATTGTAAGCACAACTCACTTTCACTTTCCTGTACCCATTCTGCATTAGCGCTGTTCATATGGGCGATGTCGTTAAAGAGCTTGATCATGGCGGATTAACGGTTAGGCGGATATGAAACGGACGGATACAAGTCCGATTATTGGAATGCGCTTCATTCATTATGGACATGGAACTTTAATATTCCTGGTTCTGAGCTTGAAGTTCTTTAACTGGTTCAGTTAAACAATGTAAAAGACAGCTGGAACATTTCCTCTCCCTGGCTTACAGTACTTATCATGTGCACTGGGTTTAGTAAGGGCTCTGGGGGTTCAAATTCATGGAATTGCAATACAGAAGGTTTGGGCAGATGGGTTTTTTGTTTCGTGTCCATCCAAAAAAAAAAAACATATTCTACACAGTTCTTATTTTTTGTGATGGGCAGGCATAAATTACTAGCACTGTTTTTTAAAAGCCGACATGCAATTCACATTACAAAACGTGTGTAATTACTACAAAATTACAAAACCAAATAAAAGGAGAGGAAAAACAAATAAAATACAGTAATAGTTCTGAGAAAATGATGTGGCCACATACAAAAATATATGACATAGATAAACCAACCAGTAAGACAAACCACAAGTAGAGTTCCATTTAAAAATAGATTTCCTATCAATACACATATTTCATCAGAAGGCATGATTTCTATTGTACAGTAATAGACTGCTATTTACATACACAGTAGTATTCACAGGATTACTATGGCAAGCTCTGAGCTTGCCATAGTAATACACACATCCGTTTAAAAACTGGCCAGTGTTTTGTTCATATGAGAATAACTACTATACCTTACACATTTATTAAAAAAATGGATAAAGACACTTCTGTGGTGGACTAAACACGGTTAGTGTTTCACACATGATAATGTGTCACTGGAGAATCCAGCAGTATAAACTATAAAAGTAAAATTGTGTCAGCTTTCATGTCTGGTGGTTTGCTGCATAATATATGCAAATTCATATGGTATAAACTCTTAAATCCTCTGTTCACACTAGACCTCAGAATAGTAGATAGTAAAGAGACACCGTGTTGACAGTAGTTTTGTTTTGACCCTTTGCTGCCCAGTGACCAATATATTTGACATTGAGAAAAAACAGGCATTAAATGTTAAATGTTAACCTAAAGTGTGGTTCAGGGGGTGTACTAGGCCTGTGCGCCCGAACATCTTCTTCCACCAATTAAATCTATTCTATTTAAACCTGTCACCTTCTCCTAGTTCTCTTGTGTTTTTCGTTCAGGTG
Source organism: Polyodon spathula (assembly GCF_017654505.1). NCBI lineage: Eukaryota > Metazoa > Chordata > Actinopteri > Acipenseriformes > Polyodontidae > Polyodon > Polyodon spathula. Next base: position 44,581,343 of record NC_054541.1, on the reverse strand, counting down.
TAAACCAAAGTGGACTGCAAGACTTCTGTTAAACTAGCAAAGAGCAATTAAAATGGATTACTTACAGCAACTCTCTTCGGATTCGGAGGACTCCCAAGATTTTTTGTCTGTAGCAGATCATTCCCCTGCAGTTTCAAATCAGGATCAAATCACTTATCCATTCCAGTCTCCGTTCAGTGGCTGTGTGAGATCCAAACAGCTGCCTCCCAACCAAGACACTAACAAATCTGAACTCCTTTTAGTAGGATCTAAACTCAACGTAGCTGCCCTGAACCTCGGAAACTCTCTGCTGCTGCCTTCCCCCACATTTCAAAGCATCGGTGTACTTCTGGACAGCAATCTCTCCTTTGATGCCCATTATCTCCTCCGTGGTCAAATCTTCCTTCTACCTTCTACCATCTTAGATCTCCCCTCCATCTGATCCGCCAGCAGAAGCAATTACTAATCTGAAGAGTTTGTTTTCAGAAGTTGGTGTCCCGCTCTCAGAGGAAAAAACAAATCGGCCCCTTCATTCTCTGGAATTTCTTGGGATCGTTCTGGACACGGACAAATTCGAAGCCAGCCTCCCTGAGTCCAAACTCAATCACATTCGATTTCTTATTCAGAACTTTCAGTTTAGTAAAACAATTAGAAAACACGCTCTGCTTTCATTGCTGGGTCACTTGAACTTTGCAATTCGCATTATTCCCCAAGGGAGGACATTTATATCTCGTCTACCTGCTCTTGCATCAACAGCAAAAAACTTGGACTCCTACATTAATATTTCTTCAGAGGCTAGAAAAGATATTAAAATGTGGTCTGCTCTTATTCAGCATTGGAACGGCTTATCCATGTTTTATGATGATTTCATCTCAGCATCGCGCGACATGGCTTTGTTGCATCATCACTTGGATTCGGAGGTCTTTTAAAGAATGAATGGTTTTCCAGTATATGGCCCCTGGAAAGTGAAACCACAGCTAAAATCCACAGCTCTTCTTGAGATTTACCCAATACTGGCAGCAGCCAAGCTATGGGGTCATCTCTGGTACAAGAAAACAATCTTATTTTATTGCGATAATTTAGCTACAGTTCATATTATAAATAAAGGATGTTTCCAGTTCTCCTATTATCATGCAATTACTGCGGCGGCTAGTATGGATTTCAGTATCCAACAATTTTTTAATACAAGCTCGCCATCTACCGGACATATGTAATAATGCAGCTGATCCTCTCTCTCTCGTTTACAGATATCCAAATTTCACAGATTGATTCCTACAGCTCTGCCATCCCCAGCAGCAACTCCTCAGTTCAACCAGATCATTTTCAACTGAATCCAACCATCAATAAGCTACTTAATTCAGCTCAAGATTACAAGACTTCAGCACTTGCCCCTTCTACCAGATCTTCTTACTCTATAGGTTGGGCTTGTTATGTAACCTTCTGCTCTCAAAATAGGATCACTCCTACTTATTTCAACCAGAACTGGATCATGGCTTTTATAGTTCATGCAAAGGATTCTCTGCATCTGGCATCAGTTACACTTAAATCCTATTTGTCAAAAATTCAACACCAATTTCGTTTGATGTCTATTTCTTCTCCAACCTTACTATCAATCCCAGCCATTCGTCTCCTCCTGCGAGGAATTTCCAAGAGCTCGCGGCTGCTTCTGCCACTCGCCTGCCTATCTCTGTTGAAATTCTTGGCAGCATGATTTCAATTCTCCAACATTACTGTTTTTCTCCAGTTGATGACCTAACAATGGAAGCATTATGGCTTTCTGCATTTTTTGTTTTTTTGAGATGCTCTGAATATCAGTCCCTTCTATTTCCAGTTTTCCCACTATTCGCTGCAGTGACCTTACTCATATCCTGGATTCTCATTTTATTCTCTTTCTACGCATTTCAAAAACTGTTCAGCTTCAGCAAGGAAAATGGACTCTCCTCTATGCCTATATTCTTCTATGCTGAAATACATTACAGAACGTAAACCTAAATCTCCTTCTGATCCCCTGTTCATCAATGCAAGAGGGTCTGTTGTTTCAAGGCATTGGTTTTCTTCTCAGCTCTCCGCTTTGGTTTCCAGAGCAGGTTTTCCCCCTCAATTATACTCTCCTCATTCATTCAGAATTGGGACAGCCACTTCAGCAGGAGGAGCAAAGATTAACCAGCATCTTATGGGACACTGGACCTCATCAGCAGTCGAAGCTTACATTCGTTCATCACCAGCCGAAAGAGCACCTGCCCACCACTACTATGTCTGCAGTGGGGAACGACCTTTCTGCCTGGGCCACCGAAGGTTTCCTCCTTAGAATAAAATAAAATAAAGATTTTTTTTTCCTTCCCACTGTGCAGAGGGTCTTCACATAGTCAGTAGGATGCAGTTACCAACCCCTGTGTCACGTTAAGCGTTTTTCTTTCGAGTTAAATGTCTCTCTTTCTTTTCTATATGCATTGGCGGTTCTCTTTTTCTTCCTATAAAACATCCTTAGTGAGGAGCTGGGGGTCCATCCTTTGGGGTGTTAGTGATTCCACTTTCTCCAACCATTTGTTAAGCATCGCTTCATTTACCTCAAAGAGGAGGGCTGTCCGTGAGTCAGATGGGATCCCCAGCCAAACCCCTCCTTTAGCATGCATGATCCGTTGTCTTCTTCTCTTTCTTCTCTTGCCCCAATCGGCGGAACCCCTCTTGTTTGTCGGGTCTCCTCAAAGATGGTGACCCCTCTCCCGTTTGTCGGGTCTCCTCAGCGACAGAACCTCCCTTCTATTATGTTGGTCTTTTGAAGAGGCGGAACACCCCGCTCTACGTGTTTTAACATCTTCTAACTTTATTTTCTTTCCGGTTCGCGAGCCTCTTCGTAAGTCAGGTAACCTCAAAGACAGAGGCCCCCCTCCTGTATGTCGGGTATCCTCAGCGATGGAAACCCCCCTACTGCATATATTGGGCTATTGAAGAGTCAGAACCTCTTTTATGTGTTAATATTACTAACCAATGTTTTCTTTCCGGTTTGCAAGCCTTTTCGTTTGTCAGGTCATCTCAGAGATGGTGACCTCCCTCCTGTTTGTCCGGTTTCCTCAATGAAGGATCCCCTCTTATATGCGTAGGGCCTTTGAAGGATGGAGCCTCTCTTTTTATGTTATACGCTACTAACTTTATGTCTTAAAACATCACAGCAGGTGGCCTTGTTTCACTCTGGGAAATAGTAAACAATTAACAAAAAGGTTACTTATTACCTGCAACATCATATAATGGCCTTTAACTACAGAACTGGAATTCATTAGAAGAAAATCATATTTAGTTGCTTGTGCCAAAACAGTTGCCTCATATACTGTAATCTTTGTTTTACTCCAGGTAATTTAGTACAAATTGAAGGCATCTTCTAAAACTGTTGTAAATGATGTGGTTGCTGAAGAATGCAAGATATTTAAGCTTGTATGTATTTGTTTCTATTCAATGCAATATTTTGCATGGCTGCCTCAAAGTTTCTGCTTTGCTCCCATGAAAACTAAAAATGGCTTCATGGGTGAATAAAAACAGAACTCTTTACAAACTGAGCCACCATCGGGTAATTTTGTTGTACTTTCTTAGAATCTAAATCACATCAAGTCAAGTTAATAATTAAAGTTATTTCCTTAGAAAGATTGTTTTGTGTGCTCCTTTTCAATACCCTAGCAACTTCTGAGCATTGCCGGTATTTCAGTGCTCTCCTGCCAACTCAGCACTGACTGACACAGCTACCCATTTAAGTAGATTAGCACAGCTTTGTCCTACAATCAGGAATGTACAGAGACTGCGCTACTAACCAAGCCTGGAAAGCTATCGTTCAGCATAGATGTGTTGTGTGCAGTCCGGAGAGAGACACCGTGGCCAGCTGCTTAATCACAAGCTGAGTTCCACAGTGGACATGCTGCTTAACAGCATGACATCACAAATGTAAAGTGTGTTTAAAGCAACTGTACCCACAAAGAGCAAGTTGGCACAGTAGGAGTACAAAAGCACAGCATTACTGTATATTTACTGCCATGTTGTTCTCACTCTTTTTAGTTGCATAGTTGTAATTTGTTGTGTCAATGTTCACATCCTTGTAACTTTTCACACACTAACTTTTTTACTGCACCAAGGTCTTAATTAAAAGTCTATGGAGTCTTCTTCCACTGCCTTTAGGAAGAATACAGGCCTTTCCGTAACTTCTGTTCTTCTTTACTGGTTCCAGCCGGAAAACATACGCAGGCATTGAAAGACGACATTTTTTAATCTTCGTCTCTTCTTCCCACTGAACAATCACTTCTTTAGTCCGGAAATAGGCATTGAAGAACTTCTTCGTTGCCCCCCCCCCCCCCCCCCCCCCCCCCCCCCCCCCCCCCCCCCCCCCCCAAACAAACACACACACACACACACACACACACACACACACACAAAACGTACAGTTGACCCAACCCGACTGTTGAAACTGTCCCTTCCCGTAGTGAAGCAGTAATGAGACAGCACCTGACTCCATGCATAAACATCCCAGGGTCCGCGTGTTTTTAAAGTGTGCTACCCTGCAATAACGTCCAGTTACTTAAACGTATTTAAAGAATTTAACTTGAGAAATCAAAATGAAGCTTCTATGGAAAACATACACAAGAGAATATAAATGATGACATCTACGATAAATCGCGGGAAGTAGCACACTTCTATAATCCTTCCACTGCATACACGTGGAGGAACAATCAAACTTATGGTCATAAACGGCAGGAGGTACCCAGGTAGCGGCATCACAACTCTCCCTGCAGGGTTCACAGAAGAGGTGTTGCGCGGATTGTTTCTCCAGGAGGTACCCAGGGGTAACATGCTGCCTGTCAATGGGGCTTCTGCATGATTTCAAGTATGACTAGCAGGAACAAGGGAGGATAATCTAATGAAATAAAAAAGGGGCTCTGTTAAAATGTTATTGTAAATAAGTTGAAATATTAGATATTGTATCACTGCTTTTAAAACCCTGTCAAAGTAAATATTTGCCACTTAATGAACCTCAAACCTAATACCCCCCTGACAACAAGGGGTAGTCTTTATTTTTAATAAAGGGAGTTCTTGGGGTTTTCTGGCACCCACTGAGAAAAAAAAAGGCACTGGTTTAAGTGGATTGTTTCTTTTTAAACTACAGCAGCTATGGAAATCCAACCAAAACCCTTTTGTTATTAACCCAGAGCCTAATGAATGCTTTACATACACTGTAGTGAGGGCAAAGCTGGACAGCATATCACAAAGGAATTCCATCCGCATTCTTTCTTAATGTTTCAAGGCTACAGTACCCAGCTGTCTGATTACAGGAAAGCAGCATCAACTACAGACCAACATCCAGTCAGCTTACATTCTACCTGCCAAATTACTAGGAATGCTGAACTGCAGACTAAGCTGTCCTTCTCAGGCAATGCATGTGAGAATCTATACTGTAGTTATGCATTTCTCTACGATGCATTATAAGCACTTTGTTTTATCATTACACACCTCTATAAAAAAAAAGCATTATTTTGGCCTCCCCAGTATCAGTTATTGACCATAATTCCTCTTCATCCACATATCAACAAGCAGGATACAGTTCAAAGTCTGTAACACACTATGCCCTATTATTCCAATCAATAATGCACTTAGAAATATTTTTGAAAATATTTTTTTCTTAAAACAAACCTCAAGTAAATAATGCAGTTTTATTTTGTCCATTGTGTTATCATATTTAAAACCGTGTAAAATAACATGCTGTATATTTGATTAACAATTTGTTACAGTACTATGCTGATACTGTTGCTAAATTCAAAATACAGGCTCGTTGAATTTCACAAATATAATAAGCGTATCAGTGAAAAGTCATTTTTCCTGTTGCATAGACGTTCTCAAAGTCCTTCCCGAAACTCTGTCCAGACGGAACTTGCCCACTCCTGATCTTTTGTATGTAGCATTACAGAAGCCTGACTAAAATGAATATTTTCATGAAAAATATGTCTCAGTCCTACATAATTCTGTGAAACTGAATTTTATTTACAACTAACTAACCCTGCTGTATAAAAACTTCACAGCCTCTCCTTCTGCTCCCAACGTACGTTCAGTAGGCTCTAGCAGCACTCACATGGGCACACAACTTCACCGTGGATCAGCTGTGGTGGCTGGTGAGATATTTTGAGATGACTAATCAAGAAGACCTTTATACCAAAGTGCTACTTGCACCACAAGGAAAATAAAATGGCTAATGTTACAAAACTAGTGACAATCTGAGTCCTTAAATGACAGTTTGGAGTAGTTTGTTACTTGTTACAGCACTCTGTAACAGTCATTCTTTGATTTTACTTTCTCAGATGATTTGTATTTTGGTGTAACATGTTCCTCTGTCCCCTTGAATTGAGAAGTATAAAATCAGCAGACGTTAGAGAGACAACAACTCGATTTTGTTAATAGTATTACTGTAGTGTTATATTCTGGCCCTGGTCCTGTAATTTAAAAGTTCAGGAACAATGAAGTCATTACAGGCAAGCTGGCTCCCTATTTTGGGGGATTTCTGAATCGTGAAATAGATAAACCCACGCTTTCAAGAACACCTGCCAGGGGATGCTTGCAGCCTTGCCTACTGAACCATCCAGCTGGTCGTTCTCACCAGGATATTTACTCAAGGCTATCTCTCAGCTGATGCAAACAACATTGCAGCTGGGTTCTGGACAAATCCACTCAGACCCAGAAGTTTGAAGAGAATGTTGGTGTGGGGCTCTCTCTTGATAGAATATGAAATGTGTGCAGGGTTTTTTTTTTTTTTTTTGTATGCTTGTCACTTTACTGTAATAGCTAATAAGTAAAGAAGACGTGTGCATTCTGAGTGCATGCCAAGTATGTTTACAAATAACTAGAATCACGATTTCAAGGCAAATCTCTCTTTGTATGTTCTGTCACACATTCCTGAATACTCATTTACATTTTCATTTTACTTACAGTAACATAATAATTTTTGTCATCTGCTCGTAATTGATTACTTTGAAGCCCACCCAGATGAAGAAAGCTAGTCATTATGAAACATTTTCCCCTCTACTTACTGTACCATAATTATCTGCTTTATTGCAGATGTACTTTTTTCTTTCTTTTTTTGTTACAGAATTAAAGTAAAACAGACAGATACAATGTTGGTACAATAGTTAAAATAGTACCAATTACAATGAATGAGAAGAAAACATCCTAATACCAACATACTATACTATAATAAACCTGCATTCTGTGACATGAAGAACAGTTCTATATAATTTAGCGACAGGGAAGAATATTTTATAACTAAAAATTATGCAGTTTAATTATGAAATTCTATGTAACAAGACAACAAAATTTAGATTGGAGGCTTTGGTATATAACTGTACTATGCCAAAAGGGCACAACTGTTTTTTTTTTTGATTTTCAGAGAATTGAAACAGATGGAGTATCATTACACTAAGATACACCAACTTCATAACAAAACATGCATGCGAAAATGAAGAAGAGAATAGCGGGGGGAAACAATTAAGACAGAAACTAATGCCATTACTGGTAGTACAAGTGCAGAATCCCCCTACTAAATTAAATTTATTGTTACAGATTACAAAACAAGTAACACTAACATTGCATCTTTTTTTATAAAGATTAAGAGAAATAAGCAGTCCACAAGCAAGTACAGTTTTCTTCATGTTCGTGTTTATTCTCATTCTTCCTTGATGAAAAAGCAAACCACAGAGGCCAGACATTGTATCCAGGAACGTACTCAACTTCTTTAACAAATAGGACTGTACAGTGTTTTTATTTGAGTTTGGGATTTAGTGCATAATTTGTTAGGTCAGAGAAAGTGACTATAATTTTCTTTTTTTTTAAGTTATTTACATTATCAATAAAAATTAAGATCACATTTTAATATCTTGCTGGATTACCTACCATAAACCTAAATACTGGGTGAGGGTTATGTTTAATTTGGGGGCTATTCTATACATTTCAGTACTTTTTTTGACAGCTTGTATCATTCATTTCAATACAAAAACAACTTGTGTGTAGACTTTGTCGGCTGAAATCTTCAGTTTGAGATCAATGAATATCATTTTTAAAGGGTTTATCAGATTAAATGGTTATTCACTTATAGGTGCTTTTCAATTTTCCGCACTGGCCTCCCACTCGATTGTTCCATGTTTTAAACTGAACGTTTAACTACCACCACGGCCACTCTCCATATGTTACACTTTGGACTGAATGTGCAGTATGTACGTAAATATATGCAAGAATCTGGAAAAAAATATTCCTCTAGGATTCCATCTAGGATAGAAGCCCCTGCCTCCCTGGTTCTGCTTTATTAATATCTCTGTCACAGTACTTTGCGTTCATTCTTGATATTGCCAACAGCCGATAAGAAGCTTGGCTGAAATATTGCTTTGGCTATTTTAAACAAACTGCTGGTAAGCATTGCGTTTATGAAGCTTGCTTTGTTTAATTCAAATGCATTTAAAAGCTACAACAACATGCTGCCAATATCTGTAACCGTGCGCGCCATTGTACAAACACATTGCACAAAAAAAGAGCTACACACAAAGCTTTCTTAACTGGTGTATTTAAACGTCACAACTACACGCAGCTGACTGACACACGCACACAGCCCGTCTCTCTTCAAGGGGAACGCACCAAAAGGCTGATTGCTGTGACGTTTCTTTCTGTTTCCATGTTGGACGCTGCACTGATCAGCAATGAATCACGAATTTGGAAAAAAAAAATTTAAATTATAAAAGACAGAAATGACAAAAAAAAAAATGAAATCTGGGAAGAGCTGCCTATAGACAGTTAAAGACAAAGAAGAGGGAAAATCTGCTGAAGAGATTACGGGTTTCCCAACAATTCTGATAAGACACTATATGGCCATTCATTTCGAAGTTGCAGGTAGATTTAATGTACTGTACTGTGACAGAAATTGAATAATGCTTGGTATTAGATCTCCCTCCCGATCTGTGAGGGCACTAGGTAAAGGAAACAGAGTACCCTGGACTAAAAGGCATGACACTTTATTCCCATGGGTAGGTGGAAGTTGGCCGGCTAGAAAAGGGACGGAGCTGCGGTACCCGAACTCAATGACCCGAACGGGAAATGGTGTGGCATCCACGGATTGGAGAAGCAGATGCGCTCATTAACCAAGGGGTCATGAGGGAGTGTATAAAATAGGGGCATAGCAAAGTAATCTGTTCCTTTGCAAATGGTTGGATTTGCCCTTGAATTAAAAACCATGCACACTAAAGACAATGAGTGTTTGTTTTGTGTTTATTAGTGTCAACTGTAACTGTTGTTTGTCTCAGTAGACTACCAGTAACACGATCCAGAGCTGTAGCGCAAGCCAGAATCAACCCAGACACTACTTTCACAGAGAACTGTAAATTGCACGACCAGCAGGTAATATCACTTCACTGTCTTGTGTTTTGTGTTTATTGTTGGTGTGTGTAAAAACTGGACTTTTGGTTGCGGGTCAAACCCGGGGATTACAGTTACAAGCCATACATGCCACTGTGTCACTCCAACATTTATTATTTACTGGTGTTTGCCTTCGGGCTCCGGACATTATCATTCATTAAATAAAACACCCTTGCACCTCAAAGCAATTGTCTGCGTGATTAATCTGCTCTGAACTGCACTCACCTGTATCCACTCACCACTTTGTCACATGTATACATACAACTGTAAGTTAAAGCACGTCTCACTGAAGAAGTTCGACATTGACTTTCATGGCTTATGTTTTCAGGAGATCTAAACCTACACAGATGGAACAGGTTTCACAGAGGATGGACCAGGTCAAAACAGAAACTGTAGTATCAAAGGAATGAACAGTAGTTCAGAAACTTGGCACTTACAAGTAGCACTTACCAAGAGTATCATATAAACTTAACCCTGCTGTCAGAATTTCTGCTGAGTTGGAAATGAGGTGAAGGTCATGACCTCGGAAGCAGGGGTCAAATGTTGCAGCCCACCAGTCAGAGGAAGTAACAAGGTAAAGAGACCTCCTCTAACAATAATGTACCAGATGGCTGTTAATCTGAGTCCCAGTTGATGGAAAGGCCTCCAAATCTCTAGACTCTCCTCCATGGCTTATAAATGACTGGGGATATTTAAGATACCCACCAACTGTCACATGTGGACCACACACCGCTTGATTCTTCCTCTGTTTACACTGCCACAAAATTCAAAAAGCCATAAATGTCAAAATAAAATTTCAAAATGTCATTACTGTCCCAACACCCATAACCTTTCAATAACTCTCCTCTTTAATGAAAAGAACAAACAGCGTTTGTTTATTATTTTCTTCATCAAATTATTGCATTAATGTCATAACACAAGGTTGACAAATCTGCAAAACTGACCATGGTTAATAGGCCAGTTCATGCTGCAAAAAAATGTGTGTATGATATGAACAGCATCTCAATTAGTCCCATTACAAAAACAAATCATTTCTGTTTATGTGCTATTCATTGCCACTTGTTTGATAACCATCCATTTTTGATAATGGTATACTGTACTTAACCCTTTTTTTTTTTAACTCAATCAATCAATATTTATTTACGCCTTACATAAGAACATAAGAACATAAGAAAGTTTACAAACGAGAGGAGGCCATTCGGCCCATCTTGCTCGTTTGGTTGTTAGTAGCTTAATGATCCCAGAATCTCATCAAGCAGCTTCTTGAAGGATCCCAGGGTGTCAGCTTCAACAACATTACTGGGGAGTTGATTCCAGACCCTCACAATTCTCTGTGTAAAAAAGTGACTCCTATTTTCTGTTCTGAATGCCCCTTTGTCTAATCTCCATTTGTGACCCCTGGTCCTTGTTTCTTTTTTCAGGCTGAAAAAGTCCCTTGGGTCGACACTGTCAATACCTTTTAGAATTCTGAATGCTTGAATTAGGTCGCCACGTAGACTTCTTTGTTCAAGACTGAACAGATTCAATTCTTTTAGCCTGTCTGCATATGACATGCCTTTTAAGCCCGGAATAATTCTGGTCGCTCTTCTTTGCACTCTTTCTAGAGCAGCAATATCTTTTTTATAGCGAGGTGACCAGAACTGCACACAATATTCAAGATGAGGTCTTACTAGTGCATTGTACAGTTTTAACATTACTTCCCTTGATTTAAATTCAACACTTTTCACAATGTATCCAAGCATCTTGTTAGCCTTTTTTATAGCTTCCCCACATTATCTAGATGAAGACATTTCTGAGTCAACAAAAACTCCTAGGTCTTTTTCATAGATTCCTTCTCCAATTTCAGTATCTCCCATATGATATTTATAATGTACATTTTTATTTCCTGCATGCAGTACCTTACACTTTACTCTATTAAATGTCATTTGCCATGTGTCTGCCCAGTTCTGAATCTTGTCTAGATCATTTTGAATGACCTTTGCTGCTGCAACAGTGTTTGCCACTCCTCCTACTTTTGTGTCGTCTGCAAATTTAACAAGTTTGCTTATTATATCAGAATCTAAATCATTAATGTAGATTAGGAATAGCAGAGGACCTAATACTGATCCCTGTGGTACACCACTGGTTACCACACTCCATTCTGAGGTTTTTCCTTTAATAAGTACTTTCTGTTTTCTACATGTTAACCACTCCCTAATCCATGTACATGTGTTTCCTTGAATCCCAACTGCGTTCAGTTTGAGAATTAATCTTTTGTGCGGGACTTTGTCAAAAGCTTTCTGGAAATCTAAATAAACCATGTCATATGCTTTGCAATTATCCATTATCGATGTTGCATCCTCAAAAAAATCAAGCAAGTTAGTTAGACACGATCTCCCTTTCCTAAAACCATGTTGACTGTCTCCCAGGACCCTGTTACCATATAGGTAATTTTCCATTTTGGATCTTATTATAGTTTCCATAAGTTTGCATATAATAGAAGTCAGGCTTACTGGTCTGTAGTTACCTGGTTCAGTTTTGTTTCCCTTTTTGTGGATCGGTATTACGTTTGCAATTTTCCAGTCTGTCGGTACCACCCCTGTGTCAAGAGACTGCTGCATGATCTTGGTTAGCGGTTTGTAAATTACTTCTTTCATTTCTTTGAGTACTACTGGGAGGATCTCATCCGGCCCAGGGGATTTGTTTATTTTAAGAGCTCCTAGTCCCTTTAACACTTCTGCCTCAGTTATGCTAAAGTTATTTAAAACTGGATAGGAACTGGATGACATGTGGGGCATGTTGTCAGTATCTTCCATTGTAAAAACTTGTGAAAAGTAATCATTTAATATATTTGCTATTTTTTTTTCTTCAGCTACGATTTTGCCATTTGTATCTCTTAAACATTTAATCTCCTCTTTGAATGTTCGCTTGCTGTTGTGATATTGGAAAAACATTTTGGAATTGGTTTTAGCTCCCTTAGCAATGTTAATTTATATTTCTCTCTTGGCCTTTCTAACTTCCTTTTTGACTTGCGTTTGCAGTTCTGTGTACTCTTTCTGCGTACTTTCTTTTTGGTCCTTTTTTGATGCTCTGTAAAGTGCCTTTTTTCGCTGAATATTTTTTTAATTGATCTATTAAACCATTTTGGCAATTTAGTTTTACATTTAGATTTGTCTACTTCAGGGATGTAATTGTTTTGCGCCTCTAGTACTACATTTTTGAAGAACAACCATCCTTCTTCTGTGGGTGTTTTCTCTATTTTACTCCAGTCTACTTCTGTCAGTCTCTGTTTCATACCTTCATAGTTTGCTTTTCTAAAATTGTAAACCTTCACTTTAGTCATTACTTTTGGGGCTTTAAAAAACACTTCAAATGAGACCATGTTGTGGTCTGAGTTTGCCAGTGGTTCCATAGTGGATCCAATCACAAAGCGCTTTACAAGATAGTCAGGAACAAGAGCTAATAACAGATATCAGGCTTAAAGAGCATTGAAAGCAAGACAGAACAAGTGGGTCTTTGAAGCGAGCGACTGTGGGAGCTGCATGCACTAAAGCTGGGAGAGAGTTCCAGAGAGTCGGAGTGATGAAGCTAAAAGAGCGCTCTCCCAGTGTGGTGCATTTTTGCTTGGGTATAACAAGCAAGCCTGAGTCAGAGGACCTCAGCTTGCATGCAGGGACATAGTGGGTCAGCAGGTTGGAGAAATTCTCTGGACCTGTGTGATGGAGGTCCTTGTAGGCAAGCAGGAGAATTTTGAAAGTAAATTGTGTACTTTACAGGTAGCCAGTGCAGCTGGGCAAGACAGGGTAATGTGATCATGTTTTTTACATCATGTAATGAGATTTTTTTTACAAAATGATACCTTATATTGTATTACTAGGTTGCTTTAGCAGGTGTTTTACTTCTTTCAAAATATAGGAGGTAATTAAAGACTGGAATAAAGGCTTATATACCCCTAAAGTAAAAGGACAAATAAAGATGCAACTTATAGGGGACTCTTCACCTCTCATTTTCCAACAATTCGTTCTGCTTTCTCAGCTAATGTCCTCTGGGGATCTAGAATTTTAAAGACAATAATATTATTAAAGTTAAACTGATGTGATATTTTGGAGTGCCACGTGGATAAAAAGAATAGGGAAAGAATTTGCATAAATTAGCCCAGAATTGGCTTACCCAGATTTGATTTCATAAGGAATCTTTTCACAAGAGCAATAAAATAAGACAAGAGCATGTGTTGTTAAGAAGGTTAGAGACAACTGATATAGGAGATGTAACAAAATTTCAATATTTTAAATATTTTACTGACAAAAAAAAATACATGAAAAATAGCTAAGGGTCCCATGTGGTGCAATATAATGAAAGGCAAAATCTGGTGCAATTTTGTGTTGTTACAACAGTGTGGTAGAATATAAAGACACTGGGCCCTGTCCACAAAGCTTTAACCAACAGGCATTATAAAGAATGGTTGCCCAGCTGATGGCTTACTGGGTACAATATCATTCTTTTGCAGTGTCTGCGTTAAGGTTGTTAGTGGGTTTAAATAACTGCAAGAATAATCTGTAGTCTCAGGTAGAAGCAAGTACAGTCAAAATGCAGCATAGTGATGTTGTGTTTTAAACATCCAGCATGTTTAATAAGCATGAAGAAAGATGTGTCTCAATGTAGTCTGATATTCGTATTGTAACTTAGTGATCTTTTTAGCCCTGTAAGATTTATCTTGATTGGTTTTAGTTTGATTAGTTTTTTCAAAGTCTTTTTTTTTTTTGTTTTTTTTTTATCAATATAATAAAGTTTTAAATACAATTGGTTTGCTGTAATCCAACTCAGCTTTCTAAAGTTGGGTAGGTTGATTTAAAAAACAACAAAAAAAACCAAACAAACAAAAAAACATGATTTTTATTTTTTCTTCTATAAAAAAATTACAAGTTAAACAGTTTGCTGGTCTCAAGATAAACGCAGCTCAATTATTTCATTGTAAAGGACAAAATATTTAGGTAGTGGTGACAATAATGGGTACAGTGCAAATATATTCTTAATTAAGTTCCAACGGTCTAGGAACGTTTAATCAAACTTTATTTTATTTTACATGTCAAGCAGTTTAAATATAGTATTAATGCAGTTTTATATAACAGTGCAAATATGAAGTCAGTACCTCCAATGGTCTCAAAGATATGAGGTTCTGAGAGTGGTGATCTCAGTTTTGTAAAATTACTATCACAAGGGTTATTTTTTTCTTGCATAATACCCACAATTAAACAATATGCAATTGTGCCAAATGTGACTGCAGTGCTGCAAAGCATAATATTAAAAGATACTCTTAAATCTAATTAATCTGATTGCAATTTTCAATTACAGTTGTTTGAATCAGCTCCTAAGAGTTACAGTACACACTGATTTTCAACTTTTGCACGGATCCACTTTTTAGAGCATTGCTCAAAATATTATTTTGAAAAGCCTTTTTTTTATTATTATTTTAAACCCTTAGCATTCACTGGCGCTTGTACTCCTAAAATGGTCAATATAGCTCAGGGTGTAAAATGAGGACCAATCTATAGAACACACTGTTGTCCATGTAAATCGGTTTGTACTGTCCACCATGGTTTTCTATTAATTTCATAATCCATAAACTGCACTTAAGGGAATGAATTTAATTTTACAATTTCTGAAATTAGTTCACACAGCATGTTTTGTTGGAAACCTCTCCATCATTATTTAAAAATGGTTTACTTAGGTCACACTTATTATTACTAGTAGTTTTTAATTATAACAAAATGTAAAAATATTCTTTCATACAAAATACTTATAATTGAGACTGTATTATTATTATTATTATTACTATTATTATTACTACTACTACTACTACTACTAATAATAATAATAATAATAATAATAATAATAATAATAATAATAATAATAATACCATAGGAATTAATACATGAATTCATTGCTCTGGAGTAAAACCAGGTCCACTGAAAATTGTAATTGTTTTCACATGAGCAAGTAAAGAGCATATTAATTAATAAAATAATTTATTTTCAATATTGAAACAAACTTTCTTTGTTCAATTAATAATGTACTGGCTAAAGTTCTGTTAGAATTTACATTTAGTTTTGCATAACATAATTATGTGAAAAACAAACAATTTAGTCCATATAAACTACTGTACAAACCTTCAGTGTTTTATTTTAGTATCACAAGACAGAGGAGCAGCATACACTAGCACAGCCATGTATTATTAATGTGATGTCATCAGAAACTTTGAGCATGATTATGAAAAAAAACAAAAAAACAACAACAACCTTATCGGTTGATTTAAAGATTTTTCTTTGGAAAAAAACACAATGCTATTAAAGTTATTTTTACACAAACTCTCTATATCATATAAAGTATGTGAAATAAGATTCAGTTATATGAGAAACAATACTTATTAATTTCATTTAAAATAATTTAATGTATAACTTAAATATTACGGCAATGGGTCCTTTTATATTAATGTTAAGAAAGCCGGCTTCATAGCACATCACTTCACCATATTCAATTGTTTTTAATCATTTCACAAATTTAAATAAATGATTGTCGATGCAATTTTTATTTATTTTTTTAAACCTACAGTATATTAAGTTATACTACTGCCCAACAATTGAATATGTTGGGCATATTAGGTCAGAGGTCAATGCCATGGCCACCAACACATTTAGCACACAATGCTTACTCTCAGTACTCCAGATACGACTTTGGGTCTGGAGGTAACTTACCCTCTAATTTTAACACTAAGAGAGTAAAATGTATTTTCAGGGGGTAAAATGCAACATTACCTTGAAGTCATGAGTAATCTCGATAAATACTGTACAATCTTTAATGGTACTGGGGTAGGTATTAAAAAAACAGCCTTCCATTTTAACTGCAATGTTACTTTGTATCTCCTGTAGAACCACGCGTTTATTCTACAGGTTATGTATTGGCTAAGCACATTTTTTTGAGGTATCACACTGACACTGCAAATTAATTACGCTACTTGCAGTTTAACATTAAATTATTAAACTCATTGAACATATTAAAACTTCAATATGAAGCCATACAGATAAATAAAATAGTTGTAAAACATTTAGTTTAATATTACAGGCACCTTTTTTAGCGGTTGCCTCTGACGATGGTTACAGTTGTATTTGTTATGGACTCGGGTGTTTACGTTTCAACCTATGTAGCTTCAATGTTCTATGTTAGTGGAAGTTTTAGGGGAGGCGGGAATGGAAGCAGACAAGCTGTGCAGCAAAATTGCTATGTGCATTTTTACACATTAAATTTAGTGCGTATTTCGGATTTTTTAATGTATGAAAACGGAAGTTAAGCAGCTTATCTGGACCTCTGCTTACTGTATCTAAACCTGGAAGTATGAAGGAAGCACATCAAATGGTCTTTGTGGCACTAGTCTTACGTGAAACATTCAACTGAAAAGTAACACATGATAGTTAGTCCCACATGAATGATATACAAGGTCTAAATCTGTGCTGCAGATATTGGGAACATAACTTAGTAAGTCTTTATTCTTAAGCACCTATTTTATGTGCTTAAAAATAACCAATGATGTACACTTGTATTGTATTCTAATATGTAAACGCACTATTAGCATTTACCCATCGGAATCACAAACTCAACTCTCTAGGCTGAATGTACACTCACACTGTACATATTGCATACATATTTAATGTAGTGTATATTATTTGCATGTGCAAGGTAGATGTGGCATTCTATGAACAATATGCATCCCCCGAAACTCTGAATGTGTCGTACTGAAGATTACTGCAAGGTAAAATGTATTTAAAAAAAACAAGTTTTGTTAATGTATTTACCACCTCCAAATGATTTTTTGTTTTTATCACTGTGACTGTTTACTGTATCAGCATAGCTATAACAAGTCAACTTCTGTAAATCATGGAATAGTCCCTTATAAAAGGTGAAATCAGGGTAAAGCATAAGCACTCACTGTAAAGCCCAGAGGAGGTATGGTACAGCAGATTTAAAACATGGCAAATAGTGGTAAACTATGGTAAATGCACAGTAGAACAATGGGAAAAGCATGGGAACCTGCAACATTACCATGCAAATTTACCATGGTAATCTTTATTGAGCTAGAATAACAAGATTCTAGTACAAGTTAACCAAATAGTAATAATAACAACAACAACAACAACAACAACAACAATAATAATAATAATAATAATAATAATAATAATACATCTAAAAAGAACAAATATACAAATGAGATTAAAATAGATACAGAAGAGGCGATATCACTCACCATCACCTGCAACTAATGCAATAATAAAAAGTTATGAATGTCTTATAAGTGTTAGAGATCACAGAAAGCAAACACAAGTTTAGCTCTCATCACTGCATTCTCATAATATTACTATGATAGTCTTTTTGAACAGTACTGGGGCACTACAGGGAATCCATTTTGAGCAGGTACAGTAAAGGTAGCAACATTTTAAAATTACTGTTTAGTTTAACTTTAAAACCAGAGAACTGTTTGCTTTCATTTTGAAAACAGTAAGGAAAAATAAACTCAATTTGGATTTAATTCTTTCTCCAAAACTCTAATTTCCATGAAAGTTATTGTTTTGTTTTTTTTGTTTTGTTTTGTTTTGTTCAATATGTGCATTCAATAAGAACATTATAATGGTGTTTTGTTTTTGCCCTTTTAAGTTTGCACGGAGGAAGGCTACTTTACATTGCAGACATTTCCTCTTTGGTGACAGAAACCCTCCTCTCACTATCATTGGTTTGTTACACGAGAAATCCACAACATTTTACTTGTCAACAACAAAAATATAATCTATGAAATGTTAACAGGAATTATACATTACAACATTTTACTTGGAGTTTGAAAGGCTTCAGAATTCATGAACAAAATAAATAGATGCCATAAGTATATTTAATTAGATTAAAGCAATTCTGTCTATTTAGTACACAGTCTCTGTTTTTTAGGGAATTTCTTCTGCAAATTGACAAAGACCATATTCAAATTACTGGACTTCTTTTTTCATGATTGTTTTGCTTCTAACACATTTTAGTAAAATGGAATCTAGAACTTTAAACTTTAAAAATAGCCCTTTACAATCGCATAATCTTAGTTTTACCTGAATCTTTATTAGATTTGTGAATTATCTGAGGGGCGTTGTTGTTCCATGTTTTTTTTTTTTCTTTTAAATATAGGTATTTTAATAATTATGACCTAAAAATCATTTTCAAAGAAGAAAATACCTTGTCAAGATTACAAAACTAAGATGAGCTACATGAGAAGGAGATGTATATTAAGTAGTTGTTTGGTTCTAGTTTTCTTTCAAAATATATACATTAATGACTACAGTGCTGTAAATGCTGTGTACTGTATATGCACCTACCCAGTTTCTGCAAGTATACTGGTAAACGTTTTAGTCAAATTACACTTATATACATGCATTACATTCAATTTTCAATTCAATTAAATTTTTTTTTTTTTATATAGCGCCTTTTGCAAGTCACCACAAAGCGCTTCACAAAGACAAAAACAATTCATATTAAATGAACAACAGTAAGCATTAAAAAAAAAAAAAAAAAAAAAAAAAAAAAAAAAAAGAATAAAAACCTCTTCTGCACTTTGTTGAAACTACAGGCTTCCTATTACAAATAAACCAATAAGGTTTCACCAAAAATTATTTCTATATTCAGACATTCACAGATATACTCCTTCAATTTTCCAAAATAAAAACACAGACAAAGAAACAGCCAGTACCCCCCCAACATTAACAAAAAAAAAAAAAAAAAAATACAGCACACAGCCATCAAGATAACATCAATTGCTTCACATTCGTAGAAATCAGCTTAGAATGCAAATACTAAGAACAGGAAGCCTATGATACTGGTTTGGCCTGAATGACATTTAAGGGCTTTGTTAGGAAAAGTGGCGGTTGACGTCCTATTACGATTACAATGTGGCTTCATCACAGCATAACTTGTCAGCAGTAAAAAAAAAACAAACTAAAACTAAAACTAAAAAACGCAGCACTATGATGACAGAAACTCAATGCAACACCTCTATCCACGCTTAAGGCTTGTAAATCTTATTTATTAAAAGTTGTATTAATTTCCCTGTTCATTCAGAGGGAAGTAGGGGCTGTCCTCTTGCATATGGCTATAACACAACACTGTAAATACATGATGTAAAAAAAAAACAAAGAAATGTGTCAACAAGCTTAATTTAACCCCAATTCACATCTTCTATCAGGAAGCTGGTGTGCAGGTTCTCTCCTTTCACAGGATTTCTAAGTCAAATACTGTAGACATACTGTACTTTTGGTGTGAAATGGGCAGTAGGGATAGAGATGCAGCAGTGTGGTGAGGAAACCTTGAGGATGCCTTGTGATGTGTAGTAGGACCAATAAACAATATCAACATATCATCTGTTGTATTTTATTGTATGATTGGAAAAATTGAGTAGCTCATTAAACATGTTCACTAACCCACAATTAACTGCCAAACCCTTTAATATTGCTCCCAAGTGGACACTTGTATGACTGACACATTTAATATGAAAACAACCAGTAATAATACCTGAATCTTGCCCCAATTGACTCCCATTGTATTCTGTGTTACATTCACACTGCAGCTGTACCCGAAGCTTACAGCAAATGTCCAGAGACAATGTGAAAAAAAAACAAACTAATAGACATTTAGTTTTACATACCAGATTAAAAGAAGCATAAGCAAAGGAAGACACATCTATACACAGAAATAGGCTAAGCATTAAGTTACTGTATTTGTAACAGTGTAACTCCTGCTTCCAATTTGGCAGCCACTTGGGAAAGTCAGTTGACTGATCAGCCTGCTGACAAAACACCTGCACAGTCAACTTCACATAATAAAAAAAGTGTCTACGCCAAGGATCTCCAACCCTGGTCCTGCAGAGCTTCTGGACTTCGTTTCAAAGGAGCTCTCAGTTATTTAATAGCACCAATTACTGGCTAAATTAGAAGACTAACAGGTGTTCCAGATCTTTTGCCATTGATGATGTAAAGGCATCTAGAAAACCTTCTGGACTGGGGCTCTCCGGGACCAGGGTTGGAGATCCCTGGCTAGGTCATGAATCCACCTGTAGATTGCTGCTAGGCTTTCTGTAGTTTAGTTTCAAGCACCCCTGAAAATAACACAACACAAAAGGTTGTTTCAGCCAATCGGAGCACAAAACCTCATTTCTATCTGTAAAGGCATCTCTTAAAATGTATGGATTCATATATTATAATATTTGGATCACCAAATATATGGCCCTATTGTGAAAACTTGAAGGATTTTTTTTAAACCCACTTTGGTTAATTACATCAAGTTTGCCATTTACAAAAATTGTTTCATTACCTGTTTTATAGAAAATGTGTAGTTTATTCTTAGGTTTTCAAGGGAGTGCTAAACCTAAGTTATAAGATCCACATATAATACTGTATGATACAATTCATAATTAGCCATATTTACAAAACTTGAACTTCAACTACACATCTTTATTACAGGTAACTTACAATGTAAGGCCATGGCACACAGCCAGCGTAATGATGTGCAATGGCTGCTGGGGACTGGAGACAATAGCAAGAATCACACACTGCAGATTCATAAAAAGTATAAACTAATACATTATGAAGAAATAAAGAAAATCATTATTTGTTCTTTGTTCAGCTATTTAGCTTTATTAACTGACATTCCTGAGTTCTGTTAGTAGTTAACATTGAGGACAGAAGAGCCCACATTTTTGCAATAGGCTGTGTGGGCCTTGAAAATGCCCAGGCAGCACCCATCCAGTTTGCATTTGTTTATGTTAGAACTCCTATACAGGATACATACATGTGCGGTCTGAATGTACCACACAGCCAAAGATAACAGCTGCTGTAAACTGCAAGTGCAGTTACTCCAACAAAGGCACTTTAGGACTGTACTCTTCCAGCTGGTAAAATGAAAGCACACCTGCCATCTACAGGAGAGTACAGGTATAATGCATTTGATATAGATTTGCATTAACTTGCAGACAAGGTTTAGAAGTACTGTACACTGATCATCTGAAGAAAGTACTGTTTTTGCTTTTCATATTAGTTTACTCACAATACTATACAAACTTCAACAATGAAAGCAAATCTAATACAGAACGAATCTACCAGCAACCAGTTGCATATAGAAATGCCATACTAATATGACATCTTGATCAACTGTGATATCAGTAAGTTTATCTAGTATATTTAAAACATAATGATGACGGTACAGTACTTGAATCTTTTTGGAACTATTAGAAGCATTTTCACATTTCAGTGATTTTTTTTATTTCATAGATGAATAGTTAAATTTAGGCTACTGTAAAAGACTAATAGTCTAGGGTTTATGATGTCGGGATTGTGGGGTGAAAATAAATGAGTATTTATGGCACTATTATTGGCAGGACCAGGTGCTGAATGCAGAAAGAGGATGAAGAAATAAAAAAAGATCAAAATTGTAAAATAATAAAGATATGTTTGTTAATTGTAATATTTTCTCTCATGTGTACTGCATTAATAATGAATGTTTACTCAAAACATCAATAGCTAACCTATTTGATTTTCAGTGTGGCATAAACTCTGACACAGCACACATCTTAAAAAGGTCTAAAACCACTTTTCTCTGTTCAGATAGAAGCAACATAACTACAGTGTGTGGAATTAATAAGAATACATGAACAGTAGATTACCAGAAATTATTCTGGGTTAAAATAAAGAAATAAGTTATTGTCGTGGATATCTGTCTCATGTTGTTTTGTAATTTCCACTGTGGGGTATATGGATTGCAGTTTTGGTAGTGCTTTTGAAATCTTAATTAGAAATAAAAATACTTCCTTGCTCATATTTTGCTGCACATGCTGTTCATGTTACAGCACGCAGACAACTCACTCTAACTAAGCAGACACTGCCTTACAAAAATAATGCTTTAAAACACGTGCTCTATTTGGTAGCTGTGAATTCATACTTTTGAAAATTGTTTCTTATTTAGTCCCGAACGTCTATCACTTTTACCCAGAATCTATATTTTATTCAGAGGGGAAGTCCTGGGGGTATTGTTCTTGCATATGTAAAAATGGTAATGAAAAAGGTTCACAAATAAATTGTCAGAGATGCAAAACTCACTTTGAATAGTAGAAGGAAAACATGCTACTTTGCAAAATGTGCATGTGTAAGTAGTAACTGAATAAGCCGAATGAGAGAATTGCAAGTAAAGAGACAGTGATGGTATTTCTACAACCCAATGCGGACACAGAGGTCTACATCACTTGCACAGAACTGTTCTCGCAGGTCCTGACTTTGTTACTCAACCCTACAGTATAGATCAGGGGTAGGAAATGCTGGTGTCAGAGCTCCATTCCACTCCAGGTTTAATATGTACTGTATAATTCAATGATTAAGCACCTTAGGGCAGAGGTTAATTGGTTCTGTTTAATAATTAAGGTACATAAACCTGGACTGGAAGGGTGAAGTTTGCTTACCCCTCATTAACCTGTGTGGGGAGCATTTGGGCAGCCACAGAAGTAAACCTGAATAAACTCAATTTCCAAAGAGGTTCTAGGTCCCTGTGTTAAAAACATAGTTCAAAAACAAGAAGATGAATGTTTACAGGTATTGTATGATAGTGTCTCAAACTGCTGACTCAGGACCTCCATGCCTCATTCATTTAGATTGGGACTCACTCAGTTTGGGAACTAGTTCAACAATGAAGTCTGTATTTTCATTGGGGCATAGTCTCAGTCCTAATTTTCTTTTTTTTTTAAGTTCTGTTCATTTTTTTCTGTTATTGAGAACATTTAGAAGACGTATAAAGAGTTCACAAGAGAAAAAAAACGAGACTCTGTATTGGCTTTTAAGTTGAGGAAAATGGCAACTTTGTCACACACACACACACACACACACACACACACACACACACACACACACACACACACACACACACACACACACACACACACACACACACACACACACACACACACACACACACACACACACACACACACACACACACACACACACACACACACACACACACACACACACACTTTGTTAACAGTCATGATAAGCCAAGCTCTGTTGCTCTACAAAACATAAAAAACAAGGTCAAATGTAGTTCACTATACTGCACAATAATTTACTGTATGCTTAATGCTTCAAAAAAAGGTTAGGAAAAAATATTATCTGGGGTTTTGCAAAATATTTTCCCTGAGCTGTCTCTCCATGTGACGTTTGGCAACATGGCTTTAACAGTAGCAATCACTATGGGCTTTAATACTGGCATCCCCCATACAATTATTAACCAATAGAGGTGCATCATAGTGTTTATTTTTAGCAGGATGTTGCTTCTGTTAAACTTCAGCTTAGTCAGGATCAATAACTTTGTGACTTCAAGACACAATTGTTTTGCAGTTCTAGCTCTTGTTAAACTTCCTATTGTGTGTTATTAACATCATAAAAAACCCATGAGCTTTTATGTGTATTGTACTCTTACCAGAATGTGAGTGCACTATATAGTTACAATGCACCCAAAGAGTGTAGCAAAGCTAGAGAGCTGAAAATGATTTATTTTTGCCAGTTCAATTGTTCTTTTACAATCTCAGACTGGTTCCCTCTTGGTACTTGATTTAAACAATACAATTTCCAGTGACCCATATACCATGAACGAGTCAAACTGAGGGACTGTCCCCCACTTAAAGTAGAAACAGTTATACCTCTGCTCTACGGGGTTACTGAATAGTAAAGACTAGTAAACGGACGCAGGAGACTACAATACTTTTTAGAATTTTGAATGCTTGAATCAGATCGCTGCATAGCCTTCTTTGTTCAAGACTGAATAGATTCAATTCTTTCAGCCTGTCTGCATAGGACATGCCTTTTAAACCCTTAGTAATTCTGGTTGCTCTTTCTTTGCTCTCTTTCTGGAGCAGCAATATCACTTTTTGTAGTGAGGTGACCAGAACCGAACACAATATTCTAGAAGAGGTCTTACTAATGCTTTGTAAAGTTTTAACATTACTTTCCTTGATTTAAACTCAACTCTTTTCATTATATATCTGAGCATTTTGTTGGCCTTTTTTTAAAAGCTTTCCAACAATGTCTAGATGAAGACATTTCTCAGTCAACATAAACTCCTAAATCTTTTTCATATGGTATTTATAGTGGACATTTTTATTTGCCTGCGTGCAGTACTTTACACTTTTCTTTATTAAATGTCATTTGCCATTTGTCTACCCAGTTCTGAATGCTGTCTAGATCATTTTGAATGACCTTTGCTGCTGCAACAGTGTTTGCCACTCCTCCTATTTTTGTGTTGTTTGCAAATTTAACAAGTTTGCTTACTATACCAGAATCTAAGTCATTAAATGTAGATTAGGAGGAGCAGAGGACCTATACGGATCCCTGTGGTACTCCACTGGTTACCTCGCTCCATTTTGAGGTTTCTCCTCTAATCAGTAGTTTCTGTTTTCTACATGTTAACCACTCCCTAATCCATGTGCATATATTTCTTGAATCCCTACTGTGTCAAAAGCCCTCAGCAGGCAGGAAATGGTTAACACATGCCTGCTTAGCACGGCCATTCTGTAAATATCTTCGAGTTTCGACATCACCAAAAAAACACTTTCAAAGCCTCTACAATGAACGACTTTTGCTGGCTTTAGAAAGCATCGTACAGAGACGGGCTCTGGCGGATCTTGACTGTTAAGCATCTTCACACAGCTGTCATTTCAACTGGGCCTCTCGTTTTTCATGCAGAAGTTTCCTAAGGGGGAAACGGTTAAGCAACCAAGGCCAGGTCGTACAGCTGTAGGAACTGGGGGGGAGAGGGGTGGGGGGTCTCGCACTTCAAATGGCCTTAAAGTGATAATGCAACATTGATCTAACTCGAATGTTGGATATGTTATATTATTGCAAAATAACCGAACAGAGAAGTAACAGAGCTGTGTAATGACACATTTTTAAAAATGTGAATTTATAACAGCATGGATTATGCAACAGGAAACTTTGCCTCCAACTGCTGAAGTGAGGTTGAATATTGGACATGTTACCATAATAATAATAATAATAATAATAATAATAATAATAATAATAATAATAATAATAATAATAATCAGTAGGGTTTACTAATAAGTATAACCCTTTGTAAAATGCACATACATTTCACAAAAAAACAGCATTTTGCACTGAAAGAGATGTGCCATACCCAGAAACAATTCCTTGAAAATACCTCATAAAACAAGCCTCGGTTCCTATGCAATATTTAATCTTAAAGTGTCCTGTCTAGTGTTTTATGTTGTATGTGGTGTATTAATGTTGGTGTTTATGTATAAAATACACAGGATATATATATATGGGTTACGAGCACAAGTGTTTAAAATGTATCTTTGTATTTAGGCACAAGGATTGCACAGCCCTTCATGTTCAGGTAAAATAATATGTGAGGAGCCATTGCTGCCATCTCCAATGCCAGCAGGAGAAGAGCCATCGCTGTCGTCTCCAGCACCAGAGGGAGAGGAGCCATCGTTGCCGTCTCCACCAGCAGAGGGAGAATGCCTGCTGGTTTCGCATCCACAGCCTGAAGGGCAGGAGCATGAACGTCCACAGCCCAAGAGGGAGGACGCAGAGTGTCCGCAGCCCAAGAAAGGGGAGCCTCCAGGTCCACAGCCCAGGAGAAGTGCCTGCTGTTCCCACCACCACCAGCAGAGGGAGAATGCATGCTGGTACTTCCACCACCAGCAGAGAGAGAATACCTGCTGGTTTCACCACCAACCTCACGAGGAGAGGAGCAGGAGCTGCCTCTGCCTCCATCCTTACCATGCAGGGAAGAGAACCAGGATCTGCCGCCACAGAGCCAGCACTACCCCCTGAGCACTATCTTCCCTGCACAGCCGAGCACTGACACAAGCACCACTTTCCCGGGATTGGAGGGAGAGCCGCACCAGTCCCCCGCAACAGGGGGAGACTACATGCTGCTCCCACCTTCGTCGCCAGAAGACTACCCGCTGCTCCCACCTTCGTCGCCAGGGGACTGCTTGCAGCTCCCATCTCCACCAGCAGAGGGTGAATTCCTGCTGGTTCCACCCAAGGATGCCTGCCTTGCACCGCCCAAGGATGCCACGTCTGCATCGCCTGGGGCTGCCTGCTGCTCCCCATCGCCTGGGGCTGCCTGCTGCTCCCCCTCGCCTGGGGTTGCCTGCTGCTCCCCATCGCCTGGGGCTGCCTGCTGCTCCCCATAGCCTGGGGAGCTACCGGTTACAGGGTACGAGGGAGAAGTGGACCTCCCGCTGCCGCCTCTATGGCCAGGGGCTCCCCTCCAGCGTTCGCCTCCCGAGGGTCCGCTGCTGCTACCATCACCTGGGGTCGCCGGAACTGCTTTGCCTGGGGTTAGTGTCAGCCCTGCGTTTCCGCAGTAAATACTGTGGCCAGAGCCCAACAAGAGGGAATTGCCAGCTATGAAGAACGGGGAATGGGTCAGGAGACCACTTGCCCCTGCAGCACTTTCGCTGCAGGGAATATGGGGGCCAAACCGCCACAAGGGAGAGCTGCCAGCTACAGAGAAGGGGGAGGCGGTCAGGAGACCACCCCCCACAGACAACTGGGCGGCGGCCAGTAATGCCTTGGTCAAAGGAATCGGCCTGGGTACAGTCGGCCTGGCTGCTACAGCTGTAGGGGTGGGAGGAGGACCTCCCTCCATGGCCGCCACCTTTGGCCCGTTGCTGCTCCTGCTCCTGGGCAGAGACTATAAACCGGGACTTTGGGACTAAGGGGGGAGGGGGGAGGTGGCTATTGAGGCCATGTGTGCAGCGCAAGGGGGGGCATATGTGGCGGAGTGTCACGCCCCTTTATGTCTATTTGTGTTTTATGTTGTATGTAGTGTGTTAATGTTGGTGTTTATGTAAAAATACATGGGATATAAATATGGGTTAGGAGCACAAGTGTTTAAAATGTATATTTGTATTTAGGCACGAGGACTGCACAGCACTTCACGTGCAGGTAAAATAATATGTGAGCAAGGAGAATTACACTTTTATTAATTCACGTGCAGTTGTACCGAGACTCCACTTGAATGACTGATTAGCAATCGAGTCTCAGTACAGCTGTATAAAAGCTGCATGTTTTCACTCACTCAGGGTTGTGTGTTTGTGAGTGGAGAACGTGTGAGAGAGAGGAGTTTAACAATTGCTACAACATGCTGGATGTGCCAGCACGGTACTTGTTTGTCTGCTCGTCCACTGTCTTGTTTAGTGTTTTGTTTACCTTTTTATTTTGGCCGCAAGTGCCATGTCCTGTTTTGGTGTGTTGTTTTCTGTCCAAAACTTTTATTTCTGTTTAAACACATAGCAGTGCATTCATCATCATATCAACAATCTCTGTATTACTTCCTTGTTCTGACGTCACCACTGCAGCCAGCCTCCTCACAATTGTCCAAAGCACACATTTTACCAGGCACTGTGTTCAAGTGGAACATTTGTTTTTTACCCAAAAGGATATTTGCTAATAGTCTTAATAGTTCAGTGCAGTATTAAATAAGGATAGCTACAGTTAGAATGAATCCTGATTTTATTAGAAACAAATACATTTGTGCCATAAGGCAAGGTTACAGAACAATGAAAATGCCATGTACTGTACAATGTGCTTGATGCATCTCAACAGCTAGCTGCTTGCTGTGCACCATTCAAGTGTGCATTTGAAAACATACAGTAAAGCCTTAACAAATGTTTATAGTGTTAATGCAAGATATTAGTATGAGGCTTTGTTGTTCTTGATTTACTGTATTCATTCCTTCATATATTTTATTTATGTACTTAGGAAACAATCCTCCTTTAATGTCATACAGAAGAGACAAAAATCTAAGACAGCATCTGGTCCACAGTAACATTCGACCCAATCTAGACAGTCATAAGGGTACGATTCCATGCAACAGGTCATGCTGTGCTACTTGTAAATACATTCACAGCAACACAGTAGTTAAGGGACCAAAATCTTCTTCATACTATCCATGATACTTTTACTTGCATTAGTAAATGAATAGTATATTGCA
Source organism: Polyodon spathula (assembly GCF_017654505.1). NCBI lineage: Eukaryota > Metazoa > Chordata > Actinopteri > Acipenseriformes > Polyodontidae > Polyodon > Polyodon spathula. Next base: position 44,552,876 of record NC_054541.1, on the reverse strand, counting down.
TTGGCTGCATCAAATGTAACAAGCTGTATATTGGTGAAACAAGACGGCGCTTAGCTGATCACTTCGTGAAACATCTGAGAAACATACAAATGAATACTTCTACCTTTCCTGTTGCCAGACATTTTAACAAAGATGACCACACTATAGAGGACATCACAATTTGTGGGAGAGTTCATTGTTATGGAACTAATGCTGTCATGAAGTAAAAAGAATGTGAACTTATTTTCAAACTGGGCACTTTGGAGCCATTTGGAATGAACATTCTATTTTGAGATCATTAACATCATCAACATTCTGGAATTTTGTTTAAAAGACCTCTTGTTAGTTTTTTTTATCAACTTCTTAAAGTACTTTTGTATTCAGCCGATGAAGGACTTTTTTTGTTTGTTTTTCTTATTGATCATTTTGGTACACAGCAGTCTTCCTTCTTCTCAAACTTTACACACACACACACACACACACACACACACACACACACACACACACACACACACACACACACACACACATAAACACTGTAATCAAAAATGGTTCCTGTAAGTACTTAACATCAAGTCATGCAAAACAGTCTGCTCATTGTCAGGAAATCCCCATCTATTTTACATACTGTATACTACACCCCAAGCGATAAGATGTGATTATTTCTATAATCCAGAGGTGCACTGTTTGTATTTTCTCTTGGATTTTCAAGGAATATGTTTTTCAAAACACGGGCAATTTGCCACTGCATATAAAAAGATGCAGCTACAGTTTGCTCAATGAATCAAAATAACACTGAGTTGCTATAATAAGCAATTAACTCTTTGCTGCCACCCTGTGTACAAACTGAACTTGTCTCAATAAATTCTTAGATACAGTAGTACTGACATTTTATTTGTAAAAGTGTAAACCAGCAAACTGAGTGGCAGTGGATGAGGCCTCTCCCAAGCAAAAAAGAAACTACATTAAAAACAAACCATTATCTAGCACAGGGGTGGCCAGCAGGGTTTACAGATAACCCTTACATTATCCATTTCTGAAGAATGTAAGCTGTTGATGAATTTAGCAAGTTAAGCAGGAGTGGTGATCTCTGATCCAAGACAGCAGCAGAGTGTTCGGGTTTTTGTTCCAAATTATCTCTAAATTAACTTAATTGAACAAAGTTACTACTTAAACTGAAAGCAATTACAACTTACTTGTCAAAATTAAGCTATTCCAAGTCTTTCGAAATTGACGATTAAGGGTTACCTATAAATGCTGCTGGATTGTGTCTCTCCAGGATCAGGGTTGGCCACCCCTGATCTAGGAATTGGGGAAATAAACAGTACTTCACATTTAGTCATATAGGGTCAACTGCAACAAACTGAAAGCTGCATACTCACTTGGGATGATCCCGTGGTTTACGCAGCTCTGTACTAAACTAGTACGCAAGTTAAATACCAATTGCAACGAACTTGGCGGCCGAAGTTAGTCCCCAGCTGCGTACTAAAAAAGTTCTCAATTGCAACAAACCCAAAAATAACTGCTGCTGCCCTCTAGAGGATACCAAGCACGAGACTAAGTTAGTCTAACCCTTTCTATAGACTAATGATTTATAGTACCATACTAAGTGAAACAAATGTGAAAAATCCCAAAATGTATTGCTAATTTTTTTAACTGAACAATTCATAATCACAAATCAATGTACCTATATTTTACATATAAAAGACATGTTTACTTATATATATATATATATATAGTGCCTTGCAAAAGTATTCAGACCCCTGACCAATTCTCTCATATTACTGAATTACAAATGGTACATTGAAATTTCGTTCTGTTCGGTATTTTATTTTAAAACACTGCAACTCAAAATCAATTATTGCAAGGTGACATTGGTTTTATGTTGGGAAATATTTTTAAGAAAAATAAAAAACTGAAATATCTTGCTTGCATAAACATTCAACCCCCACACATTAATATTTGGTAGAGCCACCTTTCGCTGCAATAACAGCTTTAAGTCTTTTGGGGTAAGTATGTACCAGCTTTGCACACAGTGTCGGAGTGATTTTGGCCCATTCTTCTTGGCAGATTTGCTCCAGGTTGTTCAGGTTGGTTGGACGACGCTTGTGGACCTCAATTTTCAAATAGTGCCACAGATTCTCAATGGGACTGAGATCAGAACTTTGACTGGACCACTGTAGGACATTCACCTTTTTGTTCTTGAGCCACTCCAATGTTGCTTTGGCCTTGTGTTTGTAATCATTGTCCTGCTGAAAGGTGAATTTCCTCCCAAGCTTCAGTTTTTTAGCGGACTGAAGCAGATTCTCTTGCAGTATTTTCCTGTATTTTGCTCCATCCATTCTTCCTTCAATTGTAACAAGATGCCCAGTCCCTGCTGATGAGAAGCATCCCCACAGCATGATGCTGCCACCACCATACTTCACTGTAGGGATGGTGTGTCTTGAGGGCAGCGTTAGGTTTGCGCCACACATAGCGATTTGAGTTTTGGCCAAAAAGCTCTATCTTGGTCTCATCTGACCACAAAACCTTTTCCCACATCACAGCTGGGTCATTCTCATGCTTTCTGGCAAACTCCAGACGTGCTTTCAGATGGTACTTTTTGAGTAACGGCTTCTTTCTTGCCACCCTCCCATACAGGCCAGTGTTATGCAGAGCTCTTGATATGGTTGACTGGTGCACCATTACTCCGCTCCCAGCCACTGAACTCTGTAGCTCCTTCAAAGTGATTGTTGGCCTCTCTGTGGCTTCTCTCACAAGTCTCCTTGTTTGAGCGCTTAGTTTTGAGGGACGGCCTTTTCTTGGCAGTGCCTGGGTGGAGTGATGCAGCTTCCACTTACTGATTATTGATCCAACTGTGCTCACTGGGATATCCAAACACTTGGATATTATTTTGTACCCTTTCCCTAATCTATGCATGTGTATTACTTTATTTCTAACTTCTGTAGAATGCTCTTTGGTCTTCATTTTCCTTCACAGCCTCACCAATGATCCTTCAACAGTGGGGTTTTTATCCAGAAAATGTGACAGCAACTTTAATGGTTCACAGGTCGAGGCCAATGGTAAGGCAATTGTGTCCTCGTTAGGGCAATTTCTTTCATCGGTGCAAACTGGGAGCTTCCACAGCACAGGGGTTGAATACTTAAGCAAGCAAGATATTTCAGTTTTTTTATTTTTCTTAAAAATATTTCCCAACATAAAACCAATGTCACCTTACAATAATTGATTCTGAGTTTCAGTGTTTAAAAATAAAATATCAAAACAGAACAAAATTTCAATGTACCATTTTATATATATATATAAAAGGGATGTCATTGCTGGCATTGCAATATATTCGTGTAGCGTTAGAATGAGTTTCATGACATATAACAATACGAAAAACGATACCCACACACTGATCAAATCGCTTCCACAGCGAAAAAAATGATTTAAAACAGCAAAATACCGTACAGTAATTATGTATTACCCACATGGAACAGAATTGCATTATTTAATATACGAGTAACATATTTTTAAGTTATATATAACAGGCTATATGTATACTTGTATCAATGTATGCTTTTAGTAGCCAATGCTACATATTAGTAGGCTGCAGCATGCATGGAGTAGGGGTCAGGACTGGTAGGTGACACAACACAACAATATTGATTCACTCGTAAGGGGTTGCGGCTCTCTTGTATATAGTGGATCGGTGCTGTAGCCGCTGTGCTGGAGGTACCGGGTTCAATCTCTGCCTGTGCAATGCATTTTCTTTTTTTTTCCTTTTTTTTAATATTTAAATATGCAGTTGTTATAGTGTCAAATATTAGACATGTGGCAAACTGGCAACAAACTGAGGAGGGGAGGGGAGGGAATCTAAAGAGGCATGTAGAATTCAGGTTAAAGTATCCTGCCATTCCTGCTACCTGCTGAGCAAACACAGAGGCGTGTGCTACAGTAACCTCCATCTATTACACCTGCTCAATCATGTACTCTTGATTGGAGCAATTGATGCCTAGGTTTATTTAATGCCAGGTGTCTGTCTAAAAAGACTCTGTTAATTAATGATTGTATTCAGGATTACAACATTGATATTCTCTCTTTAACTGAAACATGGCTTGGACTGAATGACAGTGTTTCCATGACTGAGGCTTCTCCACCTAACAATTCTTTTTCCAGAAAGCTCGCTCTGCTGGGCAGGGAGGTGGACCTGCTACTGTTTTCTGTAGTAAACTTGGAATCAAACAGGAAATTGTTGAAGTTTTAACCTTGACATTAAACAGTCCATTACTTGTTCATATTGTAATTATGTATCGACCACCTAAGTCAAACCCGCTATTTCTGACTGAATTTGGGAATCTATTATCTATATTGACAGTCAAATATGATAGGATCCTTTTATTGGATGACTTTAACCTTCATGTTGACATTGATTCTAATTCTAACTCCTTCGAATTTCTGAGGCTATTGGATTCCTTAGATTATATCCTGCATGTCAAAGGCCCTACACAATCGAGGCCATACTTTAAATCTGGTAATTTCTCGTGGTTTAGCTGTTAAGAACGTCATAACCCTAGATCTTACTATTTCTGATCATCTTGCCATTCTTTTTTAGATGAATCTGCCAGTATCTATAAAGAGTGGACCATACATTTAAATCCTGGGTAATTCATTCTTCAACTGCTGTTAAGCTTTCTGATGTACTGAGCTCATTACCACTCTCTGAGTCCTTATCAGTAGATGAGCTGGTTAATAACCTACAAAACCACCTTGACTGGTATCTTAGATACTATAGTGCCAATCAAAACTCAGAGTGTGTCTTTTAAAAAAAGCTCACTGTGGTTCAGTGATACAACTCGTAAGATGAACTATGAGGGTCGAAAACTAGAATGTAGATGGAGAGAATCTAAATTGCATGTTCACTACATCCCATGGAAGAGCCACCTGGTTAAATATAGAAAGGCTCTGGCATTGGTAGATCATCATATTATTTTAATTTAACTGAAACAAATAAAAATAATAATTCAATCTTCCCCTAATAGTCTTACCGTTGACATTGGCTCCTCTCACAGCTGCAATGACTTCTTACATTTCTTTAAAAATAAAATACTAGACATCAGAAATGAGATTCCACAGACACCTTCTATTAAGGAGGACTCGGGCAGAATTTTACCAACTACACCTATTAAGGCTACTATGGGAGCTTTTTTTCTTTGATTACCTTACAGGAACTGATAGAGCTAGTTCGACATAAGAAAGCTACTACATGCTCTCTTGATCCTATTCCTACAAAACTATTAAAAGATGTTCTTGGTGTTATTAATACCCACATTAAAAAAATTATAAATGGCTCACTTTCCTCCGCTATAGTTCTCTCAGCTCTTAAGGTCGCTGTGGTAAAGCCTATGCTTAAGAAACACAATTTCGACCCTAAAGTCCTCAATAACTATAGGCCAATCTCCAACCTAAACCATTCTTAGATAAGGTTCTATAGAGAGCTGTTGCAATTAAATTACACAAATTTCTAATTCTTAATGGTATATTCGAGAAGTTTCAATCTGGTTTTTGTGCTGCACATTGCACTGAGACGGCCCTTGTCAGAGGTTTTTTTTTTTTTTCGTTTTCCCTGGTTATGTGCCAAACCGCTATAATGGTGGTGGAGCAGGTCTATATAACATGGTTAAGTAGGGTTCAGATGGAATAGCAAGCACAATGCGAGAGTGGTATAATAACAAGGGGTGATACACATGTAGCAAGAGAATAGTCAGAAGAATAATTGAACTGGTCCTTCCTGCAAGTTTTGTCTTGCTAGATCATTACTATTGTTTTATTCCTCGCAGAAAATATGCCTTTCAATTTGCTTCCAAGTAGGGCCCCTAGAATGCAACAATGGGGTTGTGATAGGGGAGACCTGTGCTGGCTTTTAGGTACATGCATGATCCTGCAAGGGGAGGTTGGGGGCCCAGTGGGATCCACCTGCCAATCATGGCAATGCCCCAGAGAGGTTGGGTGAGTGGTCAAGAGGCGGGTCTTGGGGGGTTGACTGACCATTAGAAATTACGCTTTGCTGTTCCTTCGGTCTTGCCCTTCTAGGAAAAATGACAGTGGGAGCTCTGTTCATAAACCTGGATTAAAAACATGACAGAATGCCAGTGTCTGGAGGGAGAGAAAGGGGCAAGCAAGCCCGGCTGCAGAAAACAGCCGCTACAAAGAATTAGTGCTTTATCCCGTACCCCTAGTGGGACATTATTAGCTTAGCTGGGGAAGTCTGGGCAACCCCGTGAGTGACAGTGAGGGAATAGCAAAGCACAACTGAAACCTGAGCTGTCCCGGATAGCAGAGGCTGCGGGATGCTGCAAGTAGAAGCACCGTTTGTTTGTAGTTTTGTTATTGTGTTTTATTTTCCTTTTTGCTTTCACCTTCTGTTTTTGGAATATTATTTTCAGCACCTGTGAGTGCAACCCAGACTGTGTTCATCCCTACCATTGTTGGTAACCCCTGTGAACTATCTAATTACTGTTGTCTGTATTTGGGCTACGGCATAAGCCCTAAATAAAACAGTACACCCCGGTGGTGTTTCAAAATAAACTTTCTGACTCTTGTGTCCAGTGAATTCCCCACACCCTCTCACAGGGGTCAACAACTCCTTCCTTCCTTTTCACAATTCCATCTTGGGGATTGTTAATGTTGATAAAGATGAAGGACCCAAAGATCAAGCAAATATGCCCGTAGACACAGGAAGCAGGGCAAGCTGTAAGTAAAGTTTTCTTCTTCACCCCTGAAGGAATTCCCTGTTCTTTTCTTTGGGATTGTTTAGCATGCAGAGGAGACAGCTGCTGTGCTGTACTCTAAGGGGACCCATTGTATCCCCATGCAGCTCATTTTGGGTAAACAGCAGCTGTCAGCTAGGAAACCAATACCAGCCATCCATGGGGCACAAAGTATCCAGTAATACATAGACTGCACCCACTAAAGAAGCAAAAAAAAAAAAACAACAAGAACTCTAAAAAGAGAAATGCTATTCCCCATTAACCCCACACTGTACTTAGAGTCACCTAGATGTTACTAAATAGAAATGGGGGAAATATAATTTCTAGCATTGTAAGGTTGTGGGCACCACACCCACATCACTTCCCATCACTTATTAGTTATGGTTTTTTCAGTTAATGGTATTGGTTTTTGGTATTACTCAGAGTAGAGAGTATAACCATGTTTATTTTAACTAGTACCAAACATAACAGATGTAATTGTACAATATCAACGTCATACTTTAGCCAACACAAGTGGGGAATCTAGGGAGTTACTCAAAAATGTTTTGCAGGAAACATGCACTTTGAAAAGAAACTGTTATTGCCTCAATGATCTCTGAAATCTAAATTGAGTTTTTAACATTCTGGTTTAGCTGACATGTGAAAATGCTCATTGTCAGAGAATCATCTCTAGCTCAAAAATCCTATTTCTTACACAAGATACATTATAGTACCATTCTGTTGCAAGCTGTGTAAATGCAGGGCACATAAGGACACCTAAACTCATTGTGCCAGAACTGCAGAATGACCCATATAAGGCGATTTCTGTTACAGGAAGCATTAAGGAGCGTTAAAGTACGATGGTAAGCATCTTCCTTTGTAACTGTCAAATGACCAGTTTAAATATAACAACAGGTAACTCAGAAGCAAAACTGACAGCATATAATGTGGACTGCTATTTTTAAACAATCTGTTTTCTTGGAAGCTACAAGCACACTGAGGTTTTCAGAATTTGAACACTGTTGAGAACACAGATACTGTGTTAAAATGCTTGGAGATTAAAAATTGCAAGATTATGATGGTTTTGTAACCTGCTAGTAATTAATTGTGCATTTTTTTTGTTTGTTTTTACCTTATTTCAACAAACATTTAAACACAAAGCTACAGCACAGACGATCTGCTGAGTTCTGGTCACTGCAGCTAGACCTTTAGGCCCTGTCCACACTATGCCTTAAACAGTATAAATGTTCTTTAAACCAGCTTAAAAGTGCTAAATACGGTTAGAGTCTATACTACGCAGAGTTTAAAACTGTACTCAAGTCCACTTACAGGGGGTAGTCTCGAGTCCAGTTCTAAATTAGACCTCATCAGGTAGTGCGGTTTGTCAGAAGTGTGGATGCTGTAATATCGAACTACATTTTTTGTGTATCCTCCGATATCCCAGAATGCTTTCTGATCTGTTCTGACACGTGGACATTACAAATACAGTGCTCGAACAGGAACCTGAAGGAGTTGAGAATGACTACCAATACTGTTGTACTGTACACAATATCTGAGGCTTGTTGTAAAATGATGGATCATGAAGCGACATGATCAGATGCTGAAATCAAAGTATATTCTTATCTGGAGCGATGAAATTGGTCAAGGAGAACTGTACGCATTAACCCTGACTAAACATGAAACGGTACTTTAGTATGGACGCTTTGAGCTGGATTAATTAAAACGCTCTCGAGGTTATGTACTGTGGAGAGGGTCTTAGAGTGACCTACAACATAAAGTTATTCGGTACCAGCAATACTGAAGTGTTGTCTTTGAAATATCTTCAACAGAAGAAAAGGGGGAGGGGCAGATATAATATTGCTTGTGCTAACAAGAAGTAAGAAAATGTACAGACTCTAAACCTGTAGATAATGCGACAATTGGTCTTTGACCAAGCACAATTGATAGGTCACATGGTACAAATTGCACCCTGTACCAATTCAAACTGCCGTATTGATGTACTGGTTAGAAGCTGTTGAATTGCAAATACAATTCCAAAAACTGAAAGAGAGGGATCATATGGCATATCTAATTATGAAGCATGTAAGTTTGTAGCTGAGTAATACAAAATAAAAATAAATCTGAATACAGTCCTTTTAGCATACTGCATATCAGATAAACTATTTCAATTTATCATAAAAATATTAATATAATGATGGATGAAAAAAAATAATGCAGGCTAATAATTTGCATCACAAACATTTACCTAATGATTAATTTTTATTTTTCTAGGGTGCTGAAAGATTAGGTTTGTGTACCATAACTTTGCTTAGAAACATAACAAAGGGTTGGCACAGCTCTGTATTAAACCTCACTCTGGTTCTTCAGTCAGTATTTACTTGGGAAACTAATTCACACATCACTACAAGCCCAGCATAAAGCATTTGCCCATGTTTAAATGAGAGCCTTTTTCATTTTTGCACTGGCTAAGCTTACAGACTTTCTATAAAAGCTTATATGGCCTTTATATACACTTAATTCTCTCTATGTCTGAACCAACAGCAATTTACATCTTTCGGATTACACAGAGTCATGTTCTGCTGCACAAGTCAATCTATTATCAACAGATTACCCAGCAACAGATCCATCTGTCAAATCCTACTATATTGGTGGGCTTTGAGACACCTAGCAATTTAAAAGTAAAAGCTTTATGAAAATAGATGTTAAATTGATGGTGCATTTGGGAAAAGGAAATATATACCATTAGGTTACCAACTAAACATCTACCCCTTTTAAAACATATAACCTAAATACTCCTGCTGAAGCATCATGTCTAAATAAGGTCATACAAACTCAAATCTAATACTGGATATCACACATTTATCGAAATTTATCCAAGTACTTGGTACAACATAGCATTGAGCTCTTATATGTATTACTTGGCACAGCCCTCAAAGGCATTCATTGCAAATTAATTCACATGTTGACAGAAGTGAACTGCATATGATCAAAACTGCAACTTCAGGTCCCAAAGCACTTAATACATTCTTTATAATACATGGTGAATGACACAAACTGCAGTGTTTTACAGTGTCATCATACACTGTGGGGGCGCAAGACCTATTTATAACAAGAGGTGGAGCGAGACCTGTGTATAATAACAATGCACTTATGTAATAACAATGCCCTCGTATAATAAGGTTGGTGATAAGACCGCTAACATCTTTTTCTTTTTTAAATGTCTCTACCACCAGTACATGAACACAACAAAACAATGTCAATACCAAAACAAAAACAAGCAACAATGGCCTGCAGATTTCAAGTTTTATCCGCAGAACACTGGGAGGCCTCTGTGGAACAGGACACAAGTACTCAATAATCAAAAAAATAAGCGTCACACATGACCTAAGCCACATGACCGCCATGGGATGTTATACACACACACACACACACACACACACACACACAAAAACCTAATGTTTAGTTTAAACATGACACCAATTTCTTTTTGGAAAACAAACAAACAAATATATCTATAAAAGTTGAAGCTTTTTTTTTTAATGGCCAGGATTAACAAAAGCAATATGGATATTTAATTTAATTTGAAGGCTATTAATTCAAACCCACCACTGACCACACTGGTCATATCAAATTTGCATAAGTCTCTACAGTGAGTTCTTGCAGTTGGATCCGTTCTAAATCACAAATTCCTCGGTCTTGGCTGTCTTTCAATTTTCTCTTTTTCATCAGAACTGGCAGTGTAACTGTAGTCTGCATTCTGCACTAATTAACAACCTTCAGAAGACCACCAAACTGGCACACTGGCACACTCTGAGCACACTTGTGATTTCTTCTAACGGAAGGCATGAAAATCTCTTTGGGGCGCCAGCCTCACCACCTCAAGTTTATTTCTAAATCTTCTCTTTAAACTGAGGAGATGTCTGTACTACGTCGCTAAAGCTTTGGACCGTGTCTTGAGATAATCGATCAGAGGCACATAAGAAAAGGTGTGTCAGCGAGGGAACTTACATTGCCTGAGTAAAATGATGCCACAAGTTAACAGCAGGCTAAGGGTTTTATTCCCCTTGTACATCAATACCAATTAATAAAGGGTCTACTGATAAACATGTTATAGTGGAAGTTGCTGACGATTGTAAAGCGACCTTGAAACAGAACATTCAGATGCTCCCAGTTAACAGTCTACAGATGTTTACAGAAAAAAAGACACCATCTTAGTATTCTTAACATCAATGCCCTGCATATACTAAAGCCCACTTTGTATTCTGGCTTGTATAAACTCACCATCTTTGTTAGAGGCAAGATTTGATATGGGCCCTGGAAACAAAAAAACAGGTATGCAAGCACTTCAGTAGGAAAAACACAATACACGTAGGCAAATACATCAGTTTTACTGGTCTTCTGGTATTATTGTGGTCTTCTGATTCCCTCTTACAAGATAAATAGATACTTGTACAACAATGAGTTACACAATGGGAACAAGTTTTATGATGGACTGAATAATAGCTATCCAATAATTAGCATACTTTATTTCTTTATTAAATGAACATGCCAATACCGTTAGCATTTTATTTTCATAATGACTTCACCTGAAGGATCATATTACTTTCTCCCCAAAAAAATTAAAATGAAAGAGCAAAATGTATCTAAATGCATTTAAACACTTTCTTTAAACTATCACCACCCAAGAAACTAAATCATAAAATCTGACCTACAACTAGAAGAAATTAAGTCTAAGAAAAGCAAATGCTTCAGTTTAGCAAAATTGTCTCAGTGTTTTCAGTTAAAACGAGAAGTGGAAATGTAGGCCAGCACTATTTAGTATACAACCACATTTTACTTGTTACGGTCTCCTGGCATTACAAAGAAGAACTCCCCCCTGATTCCTTCCTTCCAAAAATCTAAAAACCTTTGCAAAACATTTGCCTGAGCTCCATTTTGTTCTGTGAATGAGCCGTGTGTCTGAGTGTGGCAAATGCTGGACACGCGCTTCTTTTAGAAAGCGCCATGAATTATTACACACCACTATATTATCATCAACATGCTTCATTAGGGGAGGACAAATGCTCTAGTGAAGTGCTGCATGCCTGCATCCCCTACCTAACAGCAGATGCAAACAGAATGTCTGTGCTGAAAGGCCAAAGACAAAATCACATTGTGTGAGGATTTAAAAAGGCTTACAGCTCCAAAGGAACTTGCTTTTAATCTCCCCACTGATACACAATGAGACAAAAAACTGTTTATCAATGTCACTGTAAATAACGTATTCAATCTTTTGTCAGGTCCACATCTATATCATGCAGCCGGGGTTAGATCCGATAGATGCAAATGACATTTGAGGAACCTTCAAAAACCATGGACTGCTAAACAATTAGAAGAGGTGGCAAAAAGATGAATACAAGCTATCTGAAGAGGATTTGCAATGTCTCTATTGTTTACTTGTTCATCAGAAGTTTTGTTAAGATTTCAGTAGTAAGAAATGCATATACCATGATGGTGCCAAGTTAAAGGCCTTGAATACAATAACTGTGGTAGATATCATTCTAGCACTAGCTTGCAATGTCCTGCTGTGACTGTTTAGAAGGTCATTTTTACAAAGGGGAGTACTGGTTGCTGCACAAGTTTTTAAATTCAGTATACGTTTTCCATATTGATTCTACCGAGCCAGCCAAGATGGACACCACATTACCTTGCCAGCACTGGCACAGCACACAATACCAAAACCGAAAGCTCACGACAACACAAAAAGAATCTTGTAAATTTGGATTGGATTAGCATAAATACACTCGTAGAGAAAGTTAGACAGCACGTGTATGAAATGTCACAGCTACTCTCGCTAATTCTGCTTGTTCTTCTTTAAATGTACTTTGTGCTTGGAGACTGGAGCTGTTTTGAGAGCTGTACTGAGGCCACATGGGTGCTCTAAACTTAAAGTCTCCAGGATGTGATGACTGAAACAGACAAATAAACAAATTGAAAATGAACGCTTTTAAATCAATTTCTTACCTCTTACTAGCTTTTTATTATTACGATCGGTCACCTTTTTATTGTGCTGAGAATATTTTTGGTTCTTCAAATAGTAATTACAAATATTCAAAGTACAATGGTACAGATACACTGCTGAATCCTGGTTCCTTTGTTATAGTTCACCCTGTATGATTGCATCTGGACTGTTAGAGCGAGTTTAAACTTCAACAAAGCAGCCGCAACTTTTCATCTCAGCATGCTGTTAAAAATATGCACTATGCATGTTCCAAATTAAAAGTACAAACTACAACAAAATCATCATCAAACCTTAACTTTAAAATTGGTATTTTCTGTATTTAGTTTATTTTTTACGATATACTGTTTTTTGTTTTTTAATTATTTGCACATATAAGTATATGGTTATTGACTGGATATCAGTGTTTTTTCTTTGCTTCCCTGCATTAGCACAGACATTTTCCATTCTGTCAGTGCAAAAAACACACAAGCTCCTTCCATAACTTCAAGCCCAAACTCAGCGCCACTTCATAAATGACTTAAGACTGTTGGCACAGGCAGTGGGAAAGTCTATATTAACTGTGTGTGAGATCTAGTGAAGTTCAAACAAAGAGAACATTTGTTTCTGTACAGTATTTGTTAAGACATTTTAAGATCATTACCCAACCTATATGCATATGCTGTGGCTTTAAAAGTCAGCATGTGATGGTAATGCTGTCACTGTATGCTACTAGCTCCCCAGCTCCTGGTTAAAGTACAGTACCTCCTATGCTGTAAAAGCTGTCAGCTCCACAATGCGAAGCTATAAAGTGTCTGCTTTGGATTGCCAGTCTAGCAGCTTCACATCCAGGCAAAGTTGGATAATACCTGATCCAAATTGGACCCAATATGGATAGGTCAATTTAAAAACAACATTTTTTAACATGACTTTTGCTGATCAAGCTTCTCTCGCTAATGCTGTGTACACGCCATGCAGACAGTTCTATTTATAAGAGCCTCGCAACTGGGAGCTTTTCAGCTGGTCTGGATCCTAGCTAGGGGTTTTGCGTAAAGAGAAGCCAAGTTTTAAAACGGTTACAGTTATGCATGCATTTCTGAATGCATATCAGCAAGCATGTTTCTAATTCTTTTAAGCAAGCATGTATTTCCAAACTGAATGTAAAGTGATATTCAGATGTGTGTGCAGTTTTGTATGTACCATACAGTACGCATCTTTGTATATGCCTTGTATGCATGTGAGCTTATATATATTATATATATATATATATATATATATATATATATATATATATATATATATATATATATATATATATATATTGAAATCAAAACTGGGACATCCGCCAACAATCTTCAGGTGTTTCAAACAAGTCCTGGCAATGAGACAGGGAGCCTCAGCATCCGGTCAGAGGAATTGTGATCTGCGCAAACTGGCATGACCGCCTTTCTGTGAATGCTGTGCGGGGTCAACAATTAATCACTTCACACAAGTTGCCAGTCTGACTTGCGGTTTGCAAAACCTGGCAGAAACCAAGGTATGTGCAAGGACACCACAGTATTCTTTCATTATATATTAAGCATGAAAAAAAGACTAAAACTAAGCAGGTCTGTCAAAATAGACACAGTATACGTATACTGTAGATAATCAGTAATTAAACCAAAGTGATAGTATACAGCAATCAGATGTTAGGTAGACAAATATTCACAACCAGAATTGATAAAAAGGTAGATAAAACAGACAGAGACATAGATAAAGTAGAAAGATATAGAGGTAAAAAAACATTCCCATCTACCTACCGACTTGCATACTCACATTTAGTTGTTCACAGCTCAAAGTCAATTTATTTTTTTTTTTAAATACTGGTTAGCAACCACAGCAATGAACTTTGCCCTAATTGGTGCACACAGTAAATCTGGCTAATAACCCATCTAAGCTAAATGCTTGTTTTAATTAAGCAATTCATCATATGTTGTCAGGACAAAAGGAAAGGGTAATTACCAACAGGAAGGTACCCCTTTTCCCCTTTTGAAAATTTCCATCAGAAACAGTTATTACAAAGCTCTAATACAGAGCTCCACTGTGTGGAGAAGGAGAAACAATTTCAGGTCACAGTTCTGTTTACACGGACTGGTTAAGGAACCATTTCAAAGAGTTACTTCAGAGCAAGCAAGCTCCCAGTGGCTCCAGCCTCTGTTTATACAGACACTGTGGACTAATTTCAAGCCATAAGCCATGTAATATGTCGGTGCCTTTGTAAAAAGGTATACAACATTTAGCTGGAAGTATAGCAGGGGTGTTTGGCTGTCAGCTTTCTGGGGGGCCCTTTGCAAAGTTCCTCCGTGAGAGCTCCATTCTGTCCAACACTTTTCTCTAGCCTTTTAAAGTTAGTATCCTGGCTTTAGCAGGGTGTCTAATCTTTATATTTACACAAGTCCAATTGCAAAAATAGTCTATGATGTTAGTAGCCGGAGACATTCTGAGTATTAATTATTAGTTATTTTGGTGATATCATGACGGATGGCAGCAGAAATTGACAAAAAAGTTAACAAATGTCTTACCTGAGATTTGAAAAACATTACTGTGAAGTATGTTAAAAAAAAAAAAAGCTTCTCTGTCAATGCCAACAAAATCTAATCGAGATAGTATTCTCAAAGTAGCAAAACACAATCTTCTGTATACAAGCAGTGCCAGAAAATAGTCAGTTGCCATTTTTACATTGCTGGCACTGTAGGCCCAATTCATGGAACATTTTGTTCTGTGAAAAAACTTCAGTAATAATAATTGCATGCAGTAAAAGGAGCCAAAACAGAGAAATATGTATTTGATTAAAATGGTGCTACTCACTCATTCTCTTTATTGAACTTTTCAAATGCTTTTTCACAGCGACTGGGCCCTGAAGGTTCTGCTACATTGCATATGAATGGGGTGTATAGGTTTTGATGTGACTGATATAACGTCAGTCAACAAGACAAGATTGCACTGAAATTGCAATTTACTAATTGCAGAACTCTGTCCAAATAAACATTTTACAAAGCTATATTAGTGGGGATAATGCAGATCTAAAAACAAACTCTTAACAATAAATGGTATTGTGTTCCTGATGCAACAATAACTGTTGTGTTAGATAAAATCAAATACTGACGCTCAGTCCTTTATGTATTAGCATTTGCATGACATCAACAGGTACAGGTAGAATGTGTGTATTCTGCTTTTCCAAGCCAAGTAAAAAAAAAAAAAAAAAAAAAAAAATCCCCAGTATTTTAAGGAAATTCCCTGGCAGATTAACTGTCCAGAACAGTTTCCCCTGTTTATCTACATCAATGAAAAAACAAGATCAGTTTCCATAGGACACAATGATTCACTGGCGTTCACCAGCTTTGTTCCCCATCCTACAGATTGCATGCAATCAGCACTTGCATGGTTCAACACCTCCAATCACTTGCTTTTCTAAACCCTCAAAACAAACTGTAAACCATTTAAAAAAAAAAAGATGTCTGTACAACTTAAATGAATGGATATTTGATTAAAACAAATAAACAGCTACGGTTTACAAACCTAGTGTTGGTGCTGATTTGTGTTTGTATTTAAAGAGTGCCTGCATATTACGCTGTATAAACTTTCTCTGGCAAAGCCTACTGCAAAGTATTTCAGTTTGGGTTAGTTCGTCAGTTAGGTCTAGTTTGCAGCAGATTTATTTTAAAACTAAATCTCAACAGAAGCTAAGCTCATGTACAGAAGCACTTGCTGTTTTATACAGAGGTGTGTGCTGGTGTGTTGATGCATTCCCAGTGGAGGTTAATAACAACAAACTGTGTTTACTTTTTTTTTTTTTTTTTTTTTGCAATGAATCATCTGTAGTTTTCCTGTCACCACCAACCTCCCACCAGAATGGGTGTGCCAACCACACAACTTGAACTAGCCTACACAGAACGTTTGACAGGGTACAGTGTGTGCTGATGTTGTCTATGCTGTGTTTGCGGCAGCAGTGGAAGATGACTGGTCTGAAGAACAGTAAGCTGCCAGTGGTTAGCTTCACAACTCCATAGAAAATCATACTGAAGAGCCATCATTCACAAGGTCTATCATAATCTGTGTTTAGATAGTAGAGGCATTAAATAAAAATAATAAAGAAGACAGACAGAAAAATTCCAACACTTGAACTACTGGTCGCACATCCTTCCAGAGCAACTTGAAACTTGCCAGAAGACCTGCATTCTATTGACAGTTCTGTGGCAGGTGTTTGGAAACCTTGCACAGTTTATGTTTTCTTTAAACTGTTAAATCTACAACAACAACACTATCTGGGAAAAGGCCAAACATTTTTGTCTTGCTTCATCAATGATAAAAACGAAAGCGTACAGATAACATTTATGAACTTCTGCCACTGCAAGTGTTGTCCCAACAGCAAAAACCTGCCTGTGTGGAATGTAAACTAACTGGAATGTAAACAAACACATTCTCTGCAGCTTTTTGGTGCACAGAAGGCTAAACTATAGAAGAACGTGGTAGCCAGAAGCTAGAGTAATGTTTTAGGATAAAATGAAAATACAGTTGTAGGACACCAACGTAAACCTGTAATGTATCTATTTAACCCTCAAATGAAGCACAAACAGAACAGTCAGTATCAAAACACAGTCCAGAAGAGTGAAGCTGATCCATAACACCTGGGAACTGAAAACTGATAACTTTGAATGAAACAAGAAGTGGTGGGTCCCCTCTGAAAGAGGGTAAGCTAAGTGTGAGGGCTTTCAGTGTGAAAAAAAGCCATATGCTCCCATTTTTGCACGCATATTAAGTGCTCCAGGCAAAAGAAACTGAGATAAAATCTCTACAATATGGGATTAAGTATCCAAGTTGGCCCCATGCAGGTATACTTAAAAAAGAGAGAGTTTCTTAGTAGCCCACTGAAAATGTAAATTTACTGATGATGGTTACTGATGTCTGCAGGTACTGTAAACAGGTGCGTCACATACATGATCAGTATGTTGCATCTCAAATCTCCTCAATAACTGAACTCTCACTAAAAAAGCAAATTTAGTCTGGGCTTCTCTTTGCATGAATAACGTGATTATTTACGGTTGTTTTTTTTTTTTGTTTGTTTGTTTTTTTTTAATTTGTGTAAACACTGAGTGATGGCTTTTGTACCTACAAGGTCAGTTATACAAGTGATGAGTTAATCCTTATATCTTGATATAACAGAGGGCAGTTTAGTTTTTATCACATCTCTTTTTTGATGAGCACCAACTACGCAGCCCAAAAAAGTTAATGTTTTTTAAATGTTAATTATTTATTTTCAGTATTAAAAAAATAAATGAAATAAAACAAGAATTACACGAGTTGACTTAGATAACGCGATCAGGTTTAGAATCGTTTATTAAGGTGAAGGGTATGATATAAGCAAACTGTATATTTTAAGAAGTTATCAATTGGTAGTCTCTGGGCTCTGTGAACCATTGAGCATCCAATATGCAGTTTTACTGCCATCTAGTGACCACTGCAGGAAAAATCAAAACAAGGGACAATAAACACACACTCAAAAGCAAATGAGTGCGATTTCAGTTGTTCAGGTTATTAAGTTGTGTGATTTGTCTGCCATATACATAGCATTATGCTAGATATTAAAAAATACGCTGCTTTTACATGACCTATTTGTATTTGCCTTCATTAATGGTCATTAGACCCTTACAGTGAAACAGTATAGTGGCATTAACTAAATTTCCAATGTTCTGTAGTTGTACTTACTTCTATGCCTTATATTTTTCTTTGTAGTAAAAAATGTTTTAGTACTAATTTTTACAATATCATATATCATATATATATATATATATATATATATATATATATATATATTATATATATATATATAGATAATCGTTATATTATATATATTATTTATGTGTGTATTTATAATTTTATTTTTTAAATAAATTACTATTGTCCATTTGCAAATGACAATCAACAATAAAAAAATTTTGTGTAGAACTGTGAAATCATCTTGACACTGTGTCACTTACTCAAATCAAACTTATTTAACATTTGAATTGATTGCACACTGATATTTATCAATACAGTTTCATTCAAACAACCAAAGACACTTGGCTAATCATCTACCTCAGAGCCATGTCTACCATGCCTATTAGTACAAAACAATGCAGTCCAGTGTTCACTGCAGTTACTGGTTTTCTATGAAGTCACACAGTGTGATTGGATTAAGGTGTCACTGTTTGTTCCTGAGGTCTGTCACCCAGTGGGTGTTTTATTTTTCAGGGAGGTTTGGCTGCAATAACCAAGACTATTATTTTCTTATAGCACCTCTTATTAACATAACACATTTGTAACAAGATCTCCTAGTTTATCAGACTTCACTGGAAAGCAGGTGAAGTCCATTTATCCTACAGCTACACTGTAGATTCACTTCCTGCGCAACATGTATTAGGGTCCCACTTGACACCACACCGCAAAGAAACTTTCACGTTTCAGGTGCGTCCTAATACCTGTTCCCTATAAGTGGCAGGATCAATGGGCTTAACCAAAGGGAAATTAAAGTCTGAACAAATTAATATTCTAAAGAAGGCTAATGAGAGGTAAAGTATGAATGTTACGGTAGGTTATTAACTGTTGAAATGACCCTCTGTATGGCGATTCCTGAAGTTGTGCAACTTTATTTATTGATTCCTGATCATAAATTAAATGTTAAAAAGATAATTCACTAATTTCTTGGTGAAAATATTTTCATCTAGAGCCTTTTCAATATTTGGGGCAAAAGTGCTCCTCATATCTAAGGGGTCAAGACCAAGGTCATAAAATAAACACTGTATTCTGTGTGTTTACCCCTTTACAAAATATATCTGAAACGAAATGACATGAATAAGACTTTCATCTCTTCATACTGATTCCATTAGCTTTTCCTTACAAATAAAATGATGAAACTGTTTATTATAATGAAATGCTCTCACACTATTACAAATGAAACAATTTGTAAAATACTTTTTTAAAACAGAGTTATACTGGGAAAGTATGTAAGCGATTATGGCCAACATTCCACTCGGTTTATAATTAATATTAATAACAATCTTTTTTTTTTTTTTAATGACATTTCTAAAGCTAAATAAACTATATAAACTAAAAGTACAATTAATTTTATGATAAAAGGGTATGGATTTGTACTATATTGACTATTATTGTTATTATATTCATAAAGACGGGTTGTTTTTACAGTAATGAAAGTTGATTTGTTTTTTTTGTAAATAACTGTACTATTTTGACAACCAGAAATAAGTATTGTAAATAACAACACAAGTGCATCAAACATGTGTTATTAGGTCATGTTTTAACCAGTAACAGTATGCCTAAAGTGAATGTGTTTATTGAGCTTTAGTTTCTTTAGTTTTGTAAAAATGTACGTATTCTTCACATTATGAAATCGTTTACAATATTGTATTTCATGATGTTATAATATAAAGTAATTGTTTAAATGGAAATTAGACCTGTGTCATAAACAATACAAAGTTAGAGACACCCTTTATTTTGTTATCTAACATGCTGGCAAATTGTTTAATAAATATAATGTCTCAAACTTTAAATAAATATCTAGAATACCTTCTGAACCATTTTTACTTTCTAAACAGCCTTATTAAGAGCAAATACGATCTCAAAATACAAAATAAGCTCAAGCTCATATTTCAATAAAATGTTGATGATATTAGTGTTTTTTCCTCTTTAAATAAACTGTACAGAAAAACAAAAAGCAGATGGTGAAACTGCAACAGAAATCATGTTGTTCAGGTCATCCTCCAACGGACTGCAGCAATCGAAGTGTAACTATACACCATAGTAGGAAACACATGAGACTCTGGACTGTACATTAGATCTTTCATACAGGAAATAAAACAAACGCTAAACGATCTTGCATCCTGTTAATGTGTCGTGCATTAGCAAATTAAAGCAGCTGACGTGCAATAAAATTTTACTTGCAGTGTTGCTGTCTGTTTAATTAAACCTTATTAGTGACAATTGCATTCACAGGGATAATAATTAAAGTATTATAATATTAATACATACAATTTAAAAAATAACATAAAAAAAACATTTGATTAAAATTGAACAGAATACAGATATTATAATTAAAATGAATTTTGTAAGAATTCATATTCTTAAAATGAATCCAATTGTAGAGGGATAGTCTGCATAACCCCCCCCCCCCCCCCCCCCCCATTATGATTTACTCCTCATATTATACTTCTATCTCCACTTGCACACCAAACCACATTTCAAATACGTTTTAATGCTGCAATTTAGAACTGTGTGGAATCGTTATGTTTTGGTAAAGATCCATTCATTGTGGCCTTCTAAAGAAATGCTGTAACCCTTTTTAAGAACCCCTGTGGGTTCCAGTGAAGAGGCAGTGCTCAGAGTTCTTTACAGTACACGTTTGGGGTTCCATAACTTTAAAAGGATATATTTTAAGAACCCCTGTGGGTTCCAGTGAAGAGGCAGTGCTCAGAGTTCTTTACAGTACACGTTTGGGGTTCCATAACTTTAAAAGGATATATTTTAAGAACCCCTGTGGGTTCCAGTGAAGAGGCAGTGCTCAGAGTTCTTTACAGTACACGTTTGGGGTTCCATAACTTTAAAAGGATATATTTTAAGAACCCCTGTGGGTTCCAGTGAAGAGGCAGTGCTCAGAGTTCTTTACAGTACACGTTTGGGGTTCCATAACTTTAAAAGGATATATTTTAAGAACCCCTGTGGGTTCCAGTGAAGAGGCAGTGCTCAGAGTTCTTTACAGTACACGTTTGGGGTTCCATAACTTTAAAAGGATATATTTTAAGAGCCCCTGTGGGTTCCAGTGAAGAGGCAGTGCTCAGAGTTCTTTACAGTACACGTTTGGGGTTCCATAACTTTAAAAGGATATATTTTAAGAACCCCTGTGGGTTCCAGTGAAGAGGCAGTGCTCAGAGTTCTTTACAGTACACGTTTGGGGTTCCATAACTTTAAAAGGATATATTTTAAGAACCCCTGTGGGTTCCAGTGAAGAGCCAGTGCTCAGAGTTCTTTACAGTACACGTTTGGGGTTCCATAACTTTAAAAGGATATATTTTAAGAACCCCTGTGGGTTCCAGTGAAGAGGCAGTGCTCAGAGTTCTTTACAATACACGTTTGGGGTTCCATAACTTTAAAAGGATATATTTTAAGAACCCCTGTGGGTTCCAGTGAAGAGGCAGTGCTCAGAGTTCTTTATAGTACACGTTTGGGGTTCAGTGACTTTAAAAGGATATATTTTAAGCAGACTTAAGCAACCCTTGTCTGTACTGACACGGACATAAAGCTAACTTTATACACAAATCAAAGATATATTTGTATCTTTTTTTTTTTATATGCGATTAGGATACAGTGCTTCCTTACTTCCTAAAAATCCAATATACAGTACTAAATAAAACAATATAAATCTATAAATTCAGACAAACATTTCAACATGTTATTTAAATTGTATTCACTTCTGAGTGAAAACTATAAAGCTTTAGCTCCAGATGAATATGTAGTCATTTTTCATTTTTTTTATGGTTACATTTCCTCGTGTGCATTTTACTACTGAAAGTTATAAAAGGTACTGAGATAGTAGTTTTATAAAAAAAAAAAAAAAAAAGGTTTTCAGTAATTATGAAACCTTATTATTGGATGCACTGGACACATTTTGTTCAAAAAGCTAAACACTGTTTAGAAGACACAATTCTATAATCAAGAGGCACACATCAGTAAATCACCTGCTTAATTTCTCCAATGCAAACATTTCTATTTTTAACTGTACAATATCCCATTATGTGTTCTGTAAAATTCACCATTGTTTCTGCTTGCCTTATTATTTGCCATACTTACTAAAGAGGTTTTCAAGGGTGTTCTAAATTGAGGAGGAAGCATATGAGAGTTGTGCGGATAACTGAGGCCTGTTGAAGCTGTGAGCATAGTGAAGCCTGTGCAACACTGACATGCTTCCTCAGCTCATATCAGTGCTGGAACAAGCATGGCAAATAACAAGCTTAAGTTTAGTATAACAGGACAGAGGCTGGGGGCAAGTGTGCTTCAACCACCAGCCTGATAATGTAACATTGTTGAATGAAACACTATCTTTTTTCTTGCCAAAAGCTGCAATTCTACCATGCTTTAAAATTGTTCTGCCTAAAAAAAAGCAGAAAAAAACTATTGTCTTACAAAAAGCAAAAGAGAAAGGTACGTTTTACTAATAATTCTGTTTGAGTGTTTAAGATGTGTTCTGGGAACTGTTCAGTAAAAGTGCTTAGCTTAAAACATCACGTCACAGCAACTAAGCAAACAGCAAAATAATAGCCAAGGCCAGAATTAGTACCAGGGCAACCCGAGCAAACGTCTGGCGCCCCGACGCCAGAGGTGCATACATGCCCACAGTCTCTATATAGTCTGGACAGTCCCAATTTCCTAGCAAATGTACCGCTTTCCCAATGCATATGAAGAAAGTCATGATATTTACCCATAGGAAAAAAAAAAATTATTATGCACAGTAGAGTTAGTAAAAACCAC
Organism: Polyodon spathula; assembly: GCF_017654505.1. Taxonomy (NCBI): domain Eukaryota; kingdom Metazoa; phylum Chordata; class Actinopteri; order Acipenseriformes; family Polyodontidae; genus Polyodon; species Polyodon spathula. Next base: position 44,529,635 of record NC_054541.1, on the reverse strand, counting down.
ACGCTGTGCTCTTGGTGTGGCTGGCACATCTGCTCATCACTAACTTATACAAAGGGAAGAACGCTTCAGTATGTCTATTTTTACTGACATGATGGTCATGTGGTGTTGAGTTGGGGGTTGGGGGGATAAATCTACTATATGATAATGAGTGTTATTTGCCTTTTGGTAACGATCCCCCGAGACAAGCGTCCCACTGAACAGTTTCCAAATGTTGGCAAGTATGGAGGTGGGCCCACACACATACAGAAATAAAACTGGAAATATGAGTAAATGCACTATTTCTGTAAACTGTATGCGAGAAGCAGAGTTAAACTTTTCCCCCTTTTTTCCCCTTTTCTTTGACAAGCATTTTGTCGAGCTTCACTATCAAAACATCTATTACTATCAGAACACCTGAACGCCTATTATAAATTATACGATTTTAAACCATCAAAAATAAAACCTGCTGAACCGCCAAATAAAAAGAAACTCAAATCTGAATGTCAAAAATGGAAGGAAAAGATGACAAAAAAGAAAAGAAAAAACAACTGCAGTAAGTAGGCCTACATTGTTAAAATACATATATGCAAATTTTAAAATATTATTTCTGTAAAGTGTTTCTAATTTCTGTTAATTGTGCACTAAGTAAGCTACAGTAAAAAAAAAAAAAATATATATATATATATATATATATATATATATATATATATATATATATATATATATATATATATATATATAGTGAAATAGGGAGCAGAGAAGGTGTAGTTCTGGTGCGTACAGGACTACTGGAGGCACTATTGTACGGGGAGGCAGTATCAGATGGGTTAATTCTATCTAGAATGCCTCCGGGAGGCACTATTATCATACAGTGAGGCAGTATCAGTTATGATACCTGCCCTGATAATAGCCAGTTCCATTTTAACTAATTAAGAAGTTACTGAGTCAAACAAAAAGCTAAAGTCGTGCCACCGGTAGTTTTTATTCTCTTTTTGAGCTGGTACAACTCTAAAAAGGATACTTGCCATTAACTACACTCAGGGCTTAAATTGAGCCGGAGCTTTGCGGAACTGAGCTCCGGTAAATATTTCCGCATCTTGACTTCAACCTGAGGCTGTTCTGTTCTGAAAACAATACAAAAAACATCTTTAATAACTAATCATTAACATTTATTTTCATGAGGACTGTAGCAGTTTGTTTTCATGTCAATTATTACAAGTGAAAATATTTACTTACAGTATATGGAGAGCAGCATAACCACAGGAGAGCCACTTCTGTATCTGTATGTGTGTGCATTGTTCTTCCTTGCCCTGGTTGTTGCTAGTGTTGTGTGTGCATGAATCATGTGCAACTGTAAACAAGTTAACTGCCATGTAAACTTGACACAATGTATTTGCTTTGTTTCTGTGACTTAAATAAGTCCATACTATTGGTAGACCTGAAACAAGATATCAGTTTGGTTGCCTGAGAATGTACAAACTTAACTAGTTTGAAACAATATAACAAATTGAAGTACTTGACTGAATGGCCAGAAACAATTTAGAACAATGTCAGCACTAGTTTATGAAAAGCTTTTTACTTTCTTTATAATAATTTGTGAATCTAAAATTGAGAATGTAACACCTGTCTTTGTATAGCAATTGAATTTACTTAATGTGTTGGGAATCGGAGACCTCCTCTGTGGAAGTCCAGAGTTGCACCTGAGGTTGATTTGCTCACCTGGCTTTTGGAGTTTTATTTATTTGAAGTTTTACTGATGTGTACTTGTTGTAATTCCTAGTTGGCGAGTGAAACAGAAAAACCAGAACATGTAAGAAGTGCTATAGCAACTGGAAAATCAACAAAAAAAACTTGATTTTGATGTCCTGGTTGATATCTTTGCAAAAATGAAGCCTAGACAATATCTGCTGCTTCACTATGTTTATTCACGCAATACCAGAGGAATTTTTTTGTTTGTTTTAAGTTTGTTGCAGCGTTTTATTATTATGTAGAGGGGGGCCCTAAATGCGTTATTTGCCCCCCACCTCAACCTTTTGTGAAGTGATGTCCCTGGCTCCTCTGCATTCCTGTTTTTACACTTTTGACCTGATGTAATCTCACCAACAGGAGACAGAATGCATGACAACAGTGCATCACATACTGTAATGCTGCCCATTATACTGGCAGAAATAGATAGCCCCTACAGATGCAACACCTACCGTAAATGAGTAATCTCACTGTTCCAGACAAACGCTCCCAAAATAAACTGTTGAACCAGGCTTCGACTTCCAGTAACTGGAAAGCACTGGTCACATTTCCACTTGATTTCATCAAATGTTGTGATAAAGTCTAGCCCCAAAATATTGAATGTCTCTTGAGTTTGTTTTGGAATGTAACTTGAATTCATTCAAATAGAATGACGGAATGATTGGGCAAAACTCACTGTTCCAAATTCCACAGATGCAGGAGTTTTATTTCAGAAATCCCAAAATTCAGCTGTTAAATATAAAAGTTTAAAGACACTTTCTTTTTCATACATTGTACTTGTTCAGCAACAGAACACACAATGAACATTCAGAGTGCTGTTTTATTTCATTCACCATGGCAGTCGTAAACAACCCACTCAATCCCTTTTGGGGCTGGTAAGTTATTCAGCTCTCCTCATTCACGGAATAACTGCAGCACTCTATGAATTTTAATGGTATATCATCCTCTATATTTCTCTTTCTTATAACTCATTTACATTTAATTTTAAAACAATTTCGTACAGAAACAGTTCATCACTCATTTTAAAATGCTGCACTCTACTGATTTGACACAGAAGTAACCCTAGCACAGGACTGATACTTTAACAACTTCTGATAATACAGGCTTGTGCAGAATGCGGTTATTGATGAAGTGTTTGCTAATCTGGAGACGACCACATGTATAAAAACCTGCAGCGTTTGCTAAATGGGGAGGGTGCACATAGGGGATGTACGTGAGAGAGGAGCTACATGAGAGAGGAGGAACATGAGAGAGAAGTAAAGTAAATTGCTATGCATGCTGGAAAGGCCAGTACAGTACTTGTTTGGTGAAGGTATTTTTGTGATCAGACTTGTTTTTGTATGCACTTTTATTTGGCTCTGTGAGCAGTGTATTGTACATGTTTTGTTTATTTTTGGAATATAACAAATCTGCACGCCAGCACTTCAACACGCAGTACCTGTTGTGCGTCAACTTCCTGGCCTGGGGACATCATCATGAGCCGTCCTGCCGCAGTGAGGTCGACAAGAACATCATTTGCAGACGTTCATAACCAGTAGGTGTCCAAAGAAGTAATACCATCACTTATGCTATTGCATAGTCAAAGATTTCAAAGCAGTGTAAAAGCAAGCTATGAAAGGCATAGACCGAAGCTAGAATTTGGATTTGTTCTTTAATGTAGTTTTTGGGGGTTTTTTGGGTTTTTTTTTTTTTTTTTTTTTTTACTTTTGGAGGACCCCCCCCCCCCCCCCCCCCCCCCCCCCATAAATTAGGATTTAAAACCTAACACAGAGTGTTGCAGCAATACAGTAACAAACTGTATTGCAAGAGCAACTACATATCAACAAAACACTGTACTTCATTAGAAGAAAAAAAGTAGAAAGCACTTAGCGTGCTCTGGACTCAGTGCTGGTAGAAAGCCCAATACGGCAGTCTCAAACAGTGGTGCTACTTGCTCTATTACTTTTGGAATTACCCACCTACCAAATGTTCATTAGCAGTGGGAAAAATACATTTGCCAGGTTGACAATAATTACTGTTTTTAAAAGTATAGTTTCATGGGAACTTCTGTAATAATTTGCAAGAGGCCAGCACTATTACGATCTCCATCAACATCAGAATAGAAAATGTATAAGATTTTTTTTTTTTTTTTACTTTCTGAAACTGCATGCTTCTCTTATGCTTTTTCTATGATTACTTCTTGCCTTTTTTACATATATGCTGTACCTCTCTGGTCTTTACTATGTTTTACAATGTTTTATTGTACTATGCTATACTAAAGTCAACTTTTTAGGGGAGCCAAAGGAGAACACAATAAAAACAAGAATAACAATGTGTGGCAGTGTGCCCTGCCCATGTGTGTGTTATGTGTTATGTTGCGTGTGGTGTGTTAATGTTGGTGTATAGGTATTGCTGCACAGAATATAAATTGGTCTGTGTAGCACGAGTGATTTATAATATATAGTAGTATTTAGGCACGGGATTGCATAATCATTTCACGTGCACTTAAATTATGTAATAGTATGTGAGCACGGGGTTGCACAAATTAGTTCACGTGCTGGGATTCAAGTGAATAATTAATTAATAATTGAATCCCGGCACAACTGTATATACAGCCCGTTTTACTCACTTGCCTCACTCAAGCCATCTCTCATACAACTCTATTGAGACAATGTGTTGACTACTAGTTCACAATTAGATCATTTTGGATTTATTACAACCGGTTGGAGCAGCTTGCATATTGGCTCACAATAACAACGTGGCAAACTGTTTCATGGGGGAATAAGCTTGTGATCCTAAACTAAAACTACAATCAGGGAATGGAAACAAACTAGACTTTCAACAAGGTCTGTCTCCTGCTAAAATTTGAGGAGTGAACAAAGGATCAATCTATTGCAGAAACTTGTAAACCTTAAATCAACACATTACATGCTTGTGGAACACTGCAGCTTGGAATTAAAAAAAAAAAAAAAAATGCACCATATGGCCACCAGATGGAGCTATTTGCTTATTTATTCAAGGGATCTGAATTTCAGCCACAACAAGTCCAATTACTGCATTAACCTACTGTACAAGCTGCCAACTTTTGAAGCTGAAATGCATTAAAACATAAAATGTGCCATATCATTATCATTCCCAAGGATACTGAAAACTGGGGTTTGTCTTTCAGAGACTTTAATGATTTAGATTTTAAAGCACATACACCTAGAATGGTGGATTACTTTCAGTGTCTATCTGTTTTCATTTTGTAATTATATAATAAAATGTCTACTTATCTTACTTTCTGTATTTCCAATCTTCTTTACTGTCTTATTATGGGGAGTTGATTCCCTTTCTTTCTGTATTTCCAATCTTCTTTACTGTCTTATTATTTCCCTTTCTTTCTGCCCTTGGGTCTTCCAATCTTCTTTACTGTCTTATTATTTCCCTTTCTTTCTGTATTTCCAATCTTATTTACTGTCTTATTATTTCCCTTTCTGTATTTCCAATCTTCTTTATTGTCTTATTATGTCCCTTTCTTTCTGTAATTCCAATCTTCTTTACTGTCTTATTATTTCCCTTTCTTTCTGTATTTCCAATCTTATTTACTGTCTTATTATTTCCCTTTCTTTCTGTATTTCCAATCTTCTTTACACTGTCTTATTATGTTCCCTTTCTTTCTGTAATTCCAATCTTCTTTACTGTCTTATTATGTCCCTTTCTTTCTGTATTTCCAATCTTCTTTACTGTCTTATTATTTCCCTTTCTTTCTGTAATTCCAATCTTCTTTACTGTCTTATTATTTCCCTTTCTTTCTGTATTTCCAATCTTATTTACTGTCTTATTATTTCCCTTTCTGTATTTCCAATCTTCTTTATTGTCTTATTATGTCCCTTTCTTTCTGTAATTCCAATCTTCTTTACTGTCTTATTATTTCCCTTTCTTTCTGTAATTCCTTCTCATTCTTTTTTATGCTCTATTTCTTCTTACTCTTCCTTAATGGTTTTCTTTCTTTTGTCCTTTCTGTGCTCCACAAAGAGGCCTATTTATTGTGTTCCAAGCTCAAACATGTCAATTCTCATGTTCCAATTAACTTTCCATAATTACCTAATTATCTTACATGACAGATACAATAGGTGGCTGCTGAGGAGATAGTATAGCTTAAGAGAGTGAAACTTTAGGGGCAGATGCAAAGAACACTGAGTTTCATTTCTAGCATCAACGTCTTACCACAGTAGAAAATGTTTTTTGAGGGTTGACAAGAAAATGACGTCACACGTCTCAACAACGGAGAAAAACAAAACAAAACAAAGTAGAACATATTACAACTGGTCAGATTATTAGTCACCAGATCTACATTCAACTCTCCACTGCTAGTTGAGGTAAACAAGAAAAATTAATGGAAACACTGCAAGAAATATTCATCTGCTATGACAGCAGTTCAGAGAAGACTAGGCTACAGTGCAAATGAAGCTGTTTTAGTATAAACTGGATGTCATTTTTCGAGTAACAATAAAGTATAATGACTCCTGTTTCCACATCACAGAATATAAGCAAAAACCAAATACAGTAAAGCATATTATTAATGAATCAATCAGTCACCTGCCTATATAGAAAAGATAACACCACTTAAAACAGCAGGCCAGTAAAGTAACTTATTAAATAGTTAAACAGGCAGACACATGTCTTTGGCAGACACCAATATTTGGTCGCTTTGCTATACCTGTTAGTTCAGGTTTCACGGTAGTTCTGTTTCTCAGTACCAGAGCACTGTTTATAGAGGTTCCACTAAACTGCACCCTGCTGCAGAAAGCCTATGACAAGCTACAGGAAGTCTTGACATCAAACATATGCAGGTAATTTACAGACGGTTACAACACAACACTTAATTCACCTGCTCTTCAAATTCAGTTTCACATTAAACTGAGGCAGAACCAGCAAAACAGTAGCCAAAACACTATTAATACTACATGTCTTCAACTCATATGTTGTCCATATGGTTGTGTAAATCATCCAGATTAAGTGTACAGCAACAAGTGACATCTCATACTGTTGAGGTTGCCTTTCACCAGGTTCTTAATAACATTAAACTTAAATCATACAGTACATAATATCAAAATTGAGATCATGATTTATACTGTTTTTTAATAATAATTTTATGCTGTATCTGACTTATATATCAGCATTTCCAGCTATAATGTACTGTCAAAATGAGTGCCTCGTTTTGTTGGTGAATAAAATTTGCCTTAATCCAAATGAAAAACTCATTTATTTTAAAGCACAAAGTGTTTACAAGATAGTGCTGTAAGAAAAATATATTTGCTTAATTAGGTGACACGCCTCACAATAAAACAATATATTTTAGAGATGTTAAAAATGGAGCGCCACAACTTTACAAAAAAAAGTTTCATTTACTTATACAGTTCACAATGTCTTGAATCTTATCGAAGAAATAACTGAGAACTATACTGGTATCTATCATGTACGTATTATTTTTAATACTACTTCAATATTCAATAAAAAAAAAGAAAAAAGAAAACAGAAACATAAATGTCTAGTATTAATATAATTTCAATATTCTATGAAAAAACTGAGACATTCATTTCTGGACAACAATAAATATTTCAACAAATGCCCTACCTTGTAGGATTTTCCAAAAAGTACATTTCCAATACCTAGCAAGAAAAGAGCAAATCCATTTCTCCAGTACTACTAAAATTCCTCGTAATAAGTATTCCTTATTTAATACATTAATTTCTTTAATCCCCCTTCTGGATATATAGCATTACTTCATGTTTCAACAGTAGGTCATTCCTAAAGAGGTGTAAAGAGCCCTCTGCACTGGATCCTGCCATGTCCTGGCTCGTCAAATAATAAAAATAAATAAATTCAGTACAGCGAGCCAATACACCTGTTGATAAATATTTACTTCAGTAACTAAAGTGGAAATCACATATGTATAATCTGCAGATTCTTGTAAACAGGCAGTGAGATTTCCCCAGAAGTTCACACAACTTCCTCTAAACTTCAATTATGTATGTTACTGGTTCTGGTAATTCAGCATTCGTTACTGAGATAGTTTCTTTGAAACCAGAAAGCAAAGAATTACATCCTAAATTATCAGCAACAAAATGACTTTTGCGGTTAATAATTTGCATGACAAAATAAAAACAAGAGTACTCCTGCAAGTTATTGTGTTCTGTAACTTTGAAAAAGACTTCTGTTTCAGCATGGCACATTAGTGCATTCTATATATAGCTTCAGATCTCTGTCTAACATTAAATATTTGAAGGCGAGGTTACATACAGAAGAAGATTTAAATGAGCTTTAAATCAGTCTAGGGCTAGACGTGGGACCAGTTAGTTTGCCTTGCACAGCAGTGCACTTTACCCTTAAGCACTCTATTAAAATCATTGTATTTTACAACCATATAACATGAACACAGTCATACATATCTTAAAAGAAACACTTTGACAGTGACCAAATATGTATGCAGATTTCCATCAAGAAGTAGTTTCTGGAGTATTATTCCTGTTTGTCTCTTTGTCTGTGCGTGTGTCGTAGGGGATGTATAGGTGCTCAAGCAGTTTGAGAAAGGGGCTTGTTACCAGGCACTGTAAGGCACTGGTGAGGTCACATTACTTGTAACAAATCAACTTACACAGCAAGTATAAACAAAACACCTCAAACTAAATAATAAAGAACTTCTGATTATTGTTTTAATTAAAAAGGTAAGACAATAGTCTTGCTACAGTATACCTTTAAGGCTCTGTCTTAAATGTAATCATGGCCAAACAGCCTTATGTGGTGAATAGGTAAAATAGGTATCACTTTTTAATAAATAAATCACTTTTTGATTGCCTTTAGGTACATGAAACTGTGAATTACTTGAACACTGATTCACCACACAGTTGTTTATCCCACTTAAAAGAAGGGGGGGGGGGGGGGGGGGGGGGGGGGGGGGGGGGGGGGGGGGGGGGGGGGTTGTTTGATGCATGAAAGTACTGAAGGCTTTCTACTGTATGACAGCCCCTCCAGGACAAAAGACACTGGGTAGAACCACACTTATTCATGACTGTGTAGTAGGTGCTCAAGACTGGGGTATTCCCTGCCAAAAGAAAAGTCTGACTCATTGTGGATCTGCAGTGAAAGAACTGTATTTAAAAAGATCTATACTGAATGATTTGTTGCGTTAGAAACAGCTAGCATGTACTGTTATAACTATAAAGGTCCTACAAAATGAACCCAATACAACATACAATACTCCCTCCCACAAAGTGGAAAGTACATCTGAATGGAAAGGCACAATGGGACAATACCTTAAAGTACCAGTTTTACTGAAGGAGTCACATCTATATAACAATCAACTGTTACCATATAAATTAATCTTACTACAGCATTGTCTACATTGTTGGAAATTAGCATCATACTTCATTCACTAGGTATCACTGTTTTTGCGAGCAAATACAAAACATTTCCCCTAGTACAACGGAATGTGAAAGTGATTTAAGAAGAGTGTGTGTGAAAACTGCACACAAGAAGAACAACATTGTCTGTAATAGTACTAAACAAAACAAAAACCATACAATGGCAAGGGAAGAGGGAGCAGGGCCATTCCTTGTCAATTCAACCAAAATCCAGGAAAATCCCTTCCTCCAGTAGGAAGTCATTTAATAAGCACAATAACATCCTCCAGGGTGTTCAACTCTGGACCAAAATCTGCACCCCTAGGCTAAGGGCACTTATGCAGCTGAAGGCTTTGAGGGAGCACTCTGATTGGCTAGTGACCATCTAGAAGGGGTGGTGAACCACTGCACAAACTTGTAAATTTTGTAAGAGCAATAACAAGACACTGGGATGTTCAAAAACAGCTTAATATGCATGTGCAGTCCTTTAGCCATCTCATATGTACATGTATCTCCCTGAATCACACTCATTAAGTTTATCTCTTAGCTTACAGTAACCTCACTTTGGCTGTACATTTATGTGTGTTCTAGCCACATCCTGTGCTGTGCGGTAAAACACACATCTGTGTTTGTTGTTCTCATGTTCAAGTTCCACAGGACATACATTAAATGGTTACATGCCTGCAACAGCATATGTGGGTGTATATAAAGATTAGAAAGATATCAAGAAAGGTTAGCGTCTCTTCTGCAGAACAGAGGTAGCAGCAATATTTGCTACAGTGTCAATTGTAGTAGAACTGTGTATAGTTATATAACTTTATATAAATTCCTACATGTCATTTCTTTTGTTGTAACATCTCAAATCAGGATCAGAACATCAAACAGAAAGCTGTTTGATTGAGAAAAATTTCAGTATCATTAAAAAAATCACTTTACTCAAGAAAAGAAAATTGTAATCTGTGTGGTTCAAGCAATTCACGGTGATTCCCCAATACTATAGAATGCTCTACTAGAACACAGTCGTGACTTATTCCAGCAGGGTAGTGCTGTAGAATGCTCTCCGAGAACACAGTCGTGACTTGTTCCAGCAGTGTAGTGCTGTAGAATGCTCTCCTAGAACACAGTCGTGACTTATTCCAGCGGGTAGTGCTGTAGAATACTCTCCTAGAACACAGTCATGACTTATTCCAGCGGGTAGTGCTGTAGAATGCTCTACTAGAACACAGTCGTGACTTGTTCCAGCAGGGCAGTGCTGTAGAATGCTCTACTAGAACACAGTCGTGACTTATTCCAGCGGGTAGTGCTGTAGAATCCTCTCCTAGAACACAGCCGTGACTTATTCCAGTAGGATATAGTTCTAACAAATTGATTCTTAAGCACACATATTCTAGAGGATAGCCCCTAACCATTAATGCCAATTCTACTCCAGCAATGAACATGCAAGCACAAACACATTTCTTACATGCACCTTCTCCAATTCAAAACACATGACATTTCATTTTTGAGCTTGTCATAATAGTTGCTTTGTGTGATAAGAAAATTCCAGTTGCCACAATATTTTTGGAAGCACCCAAACTACACCCAAGCTGTATTTCTATGAAACAGCAAATAAAGAAATAAAAGCAACATCACAAAACATGCACAGTAACAATCTTGCAGATTAATCACACTTCTCCTATGCTTTTTATACATATACCAGATTTTATCACACTTTATCATGTTTTCATTTCTATGATGTTCCTCACTTTATCTATGCAAACTTAAAATGGAAGACAACTAAACAACCAGTATTCCAGTTTAATTAGCCACGCCTGTGCCTGTGTCTCATATGATTTGTCTAAAGTTCCAGTGTGACAAATTTAGGCTAAATTGGCTCCAACGTGTATTTGTTACTGTATTTCCATTCAGTTCCAACTAGCAATGTTTAACAAAAGCTGCCCAGATAGTGCATTGCTTGTCTACATATTATACCGGTAGAAAATGTTGCTCCTATAATAAGAATGGCATTTCTCACTAACCACATTTCCAGTGGTGATCACAGCTGCTAAGCAGAGTCAGCATTGAACGGATTTAAAGGAGGGAGCATACGCTATATAATCTTAAACACCCCCTCCCCTCCCCTCCCCTTCAACCAAATCTTACAAGCCCATCTCTTGGGAAATACGTGGGGTTGTTATTGAACGCCCTAGTTACCACCCCCACCACAGATATTGAAATAAAAAAATCAAACAAATGACACAAGTTGTCTCAAAACAGTATCGTTAGTTATTTTCCATTTGTATTAAGTTGCAACCACTAAATGGAACTCGGCACCCATTCAACAGAAACACACAACTGACTACGTTGTTTTGTTATCCATTCATGTTTTTCAGGAGAAAAAAAAATTGCGTAACAGTCGGTACAGTATGTACACTATTGTACAGTAACACTGGTTTCACACTTGTTGGTCCAAGGTGAAAAAATAATAATAATAATAATAATACAAAATTTAAAAATTTAAAAAATGAAAACAGCGTATGTGGTTTTCCAGGTAAAAATTACACTCGAAAAACCATATAAGCCATGCATTAAAAAACAGTTTTTTTCAAACACTCTGGTTCTCGGGTGTGCTTGCCAACACCACGGAATATACCGTAAATCTGAAGCTCTGGACAATAGAATTTGCAGTTCATCCATGAACTATTTTTTTTAACCCAAGCCATTACGGCGCTGCAAAAACAGTGCAAAATGCATGTGAAGCAGAAGAGCTGTACTTACCTTTGTGTTGTCATAAATTTAAAGGGCCTGTTGTTTTACACTACAAACTACCAGTTGACGTTCAAAAGGAACAACGTGTAGTAGTCACAGTCGTGTTGTTTACAAAGTTACTGCCAGTGTGTGATTGGCCCGGCCCCTGCAAGGTAGTGGCAACGCCCCGAATTTGAGACTTTATTGAACTTTCAACACACTGCGCTAAAGAACACGTACGCTAGGTGGAGACTCAAAGCTACTGAACCAATTCAAAACCACTATGAGAAAATGTTCAGCAATTGTTCACGGTCGCAGAGAAATGGATATAGTACCGGTGGGCTACATACAACATATGCAATTCTAGATTGTAAATAACCTTTAATCTCTTTATTTTTGAAACAGGTAATTGTGGACTTTAGTGCTTCGTTACAAATATAGCTCCATAAAAGAAGAATAATAATTGATAGCTACGTTTCAGCTTTCTCCCTCTTCAGATAAGCATGGCAGAAATAGCCAGGCAGGCTGATATTATTTAAATTTGAAAGTTTGGAAGTTGCACAGTGACTGACAGATGGATGTCCTAAGAACACTGTTACATAGACAGTGGTGGGATATAGAGACGTCAAACTATGTCAATTAATGGTACGAGACTAAAAACTCACATTAGTGCAGTTAGGTAATTCACATTAGTCTCGGAGCTGGAGGTACAGCAACATCCCTCCTGTAGGTTTCAGTAGGCGGGGACTCGAATCTGTTTTAGTGTTTCAAACGTCACCATGCTCTTATTGGCCTATTTCTTGTGACGTGAATGCGGAAACAGAAAATAACAAGTGGGTTGTAGAAGTGGAGAAATAGAAACTTATTATGCGATCAAAATTCCTCCAAATTCAGTGCAACCTTATCAGTTAATTGCAGTGCAGTACCAGGAAGTCGTCACGGAAGCATAGAGACACACAGAACACTGCATATGAACATAAGGTAAATCATGGTTTCACGCACTTTCTATTGGTATTAAGCAGCTGTTTATGTCAGTGTACTCGCTACATGGAATACTGTGTCGTTTTGTATTAGTTTTTTTAGATGAAGGTAGTCAGATAGTTTACTTTTTAAATACAAACCCTGCTGTATTTATACCAGTACAGTAACTAGGAATATGTTAGTAATGATGTCAGTCAGATCTCATGCAAAATAGCCTACACCATACACTTTTGCAATAGTTTTTAGACAAAGAGATACCTTTTATTGGACTAACTGAATAATAATTATTCACATGCTTTCAAGACCTCAAAGGTCTCATCTTCAGGTGAAAGTAGGAAAGTGAGATTCATGTTTACATTCAAAGGTTGCATCAGAACAAAAATAACCAATTTTGAATCACTACAATTCTAATGTAAGGAAAAAAGCTGCTTGTCATACAGAGACATATATATATATATATATATATATATATATATATATATATATATATATATATATATATATAAAGTTTTTTAAAAAATGTCATTTTATTTAATCTTTTATTTTCATGACGTTTCAGGCAAAAGCACCACTTCAGCTGTTTAAAAAGAAAAGTAAACACAGTGCAGTAAACTTGTTGTTGTTCAAGAATTGTAATTATACAAAAATTCTGTGGATGGTGCCCTGATTATTAGAATAGAATGTTCATTCCCAGAGGTTCCAAAGTTCCCAGTTTGAAGATAAACTGTTGTTCCTTTTGTTTCCGAGCAACATTTGTTCCATAGCACTGATTGATCACACAGACTGTGATGTCTTCAGCAGTGTGATCATCACTGTTGAAGTGATGAGCTACTGGAAATGCAGTGGTGTTAATGCGAATGCTTCTTAAATGTTCTACAAACCGGTCTGCTAAATGCCTTTTAGTTTCCCCAATATACAGTTTGTTGCATTTCTTGCAGATAATGCAGTAGACTATCCATTTAGATGTACATGTAATATGTTCATGATTGTTGAATGAAGATTTAATGCCTCTAATCTCTGTGTCAGAATGAATGTATGTACAGGTATTACATCGTGGTCTATTACATGGATATGTACCTTTGAAAGGTTCCCCAGAAGGATGAATAGCACTGTGTACCACATATTCTCTTATATTCTTGTCTCTTCTATGTGACATCAAGGGGGGAGTCTTGAAAATAGGCACTGTAGATGGGTCTTGTTGTAAAATTGTAAAGTTTCTTTGCACAATTGCCTGTGTCTTTTTGTTGGTAGGGTGGTAAGTGAGGACCAGAGGGATTCTATCATCTGTGTGTTGTATATTGTTATTATATAACGCATTTGTTCTAGTTATATTTGAAATGCAAGATTTAGCTTTAGTGGTGATCATGTCCAGAAAGCCACAATTTCCAAAAACCAACCACATTTCTTTGCTTTTGGTGAAGAAATCTTGATCGTCGCTGCAAATACGTCAGAGTCTTAGCAGTTGTGAGTAGGGAATCAAGTCACGGCAAGCCTCAAGGTGTCTTTTTGTTGGTAGGGTGGTAAGTGAGGACCAGAGGGATTCTATCATCTGTGTGTTGTATATTGTTATTATATAACGCATTTGTTCTAGTTATATTTGAAATGCAAGATTTAGCTTTAGTGGTGATCTTGTCCAGAAAGCCACAATTTCCAAAAACCAACCACATTTCCTTGCGTTTGGTGAAGAAATCTTGATCGTCGCTGCAAATACGTCAGAGTCTTAACAGTTGTGAGTAGGGAATCAAGTCACGGCAAGCCTCAAGGTGTGAGGCGTCATACTGCAGATACGAATGCAAATCAGTTGTTTTGTAGTAGATAGTGGTGTTAATGGTGGAATTCAAATTCTCTTTCCTACTTTCACCTGAAGAAGATACCTTTGAGGTCTTGAAAGGTTGTGAATAATTATTATTTAGTTAGTCCAATAAAAGGTATCACATTTCCTTTTCTTTGTCTATTATATCTGGACTAATACGGCTACCATTTCATCTATCAATGATAATAGTTTCTAAAATAGTTTGTTAAACCTAGTATTAGACACTCAGTAACGTTATGTATTTCAAGATAAACCTTCTGGTGTAGGTTATAAAGTATCACATAACAATCTGATATGTGACAGTTGCATTGAATAAATTACAGCAGTCTTGATCCAGCTGTACTGTACCAGATAATCTTACATAATTTGAGTTGCTAAAGGGGTAAACATCGTTGTTCCTGTCCAAACATGTTTGTACATCAGATTTTTGTTTAAAATCTCAGCAGCAGCTTTCTCATGATTTGGAACTCAGATGGTTTAGAATTGTTGTGAAACATAAATTCTAATGTAAAGGGCTAACATTACTTACACAATTATTTACCTAGTCAGTCAGCTTTGATCACATCATCTCAAATCTAATCATAACTCCTAAATACGATAGGGCCATCAATCAATTAAAAACCTAAACTAGACAATTAATTTCTGTTTTATATCAGACCATGTCAGAATGGCAGGGTTTGAAGAGGTTGAACATATGGAGGTTGCTATGGACACCTCAGATACACCATGGTGTTGGTTTTATTTGGCTGAGTGTGGCGTATGGCATATGTTTGAGGTAAGTCTACTATAAATACAATTTGACTTTGCATCTCATTATGAAATATATATTAAATACAACTTTGAGATGATAATTTGAACTTCTTTTTTTAATCTTTAAAGCTGGGTTCAAACTGCCAGTGTTCTGTGAGCAGTGAAGAAATTGAAAGGAGTTACAGAATGAATGAACGAGGCATGGCATTCACTACTGCTAAATATAACTACATGTTAGACTTTTCAGGTATTTCTGCTTTGTTTTGTTATTTTTATTTATTTAAATATAAACAAGGAAAATAACGCTTACCATTTTTTTTTCAGTGGTATTTTAAGTTAGGCAGGGTGGTAAAACACATACAAACGCCAAAACCTTTTTAGAAAAATGTAAGAGATATTTAATGAATAAAAAACTATACTGTATAATGCATCTAATTAGACTTTATATAAAGCATGAGTTAAAGTTGTGTTACATGGATCCAGTTTCTTATACAGTAATAGTGAAACGTGAATGTACAGGTAACTAAAGGGACTGAACATTTGAAATTATGTTTTAAAGATTAACTGTAATCTGCACAAATTAATTTGCTAACATTAAAGCACTTGAAACATGATTAAAAAATAATGTAAGGTAAAAGCGGATGTTTTTGTTACCTATAAATTACACGATACAAAACAAAGCATCCCTTGTTTGCCATCTGACAGAACATGATCAGCACAAGTAAAACCACTGATATTTTACATTTGTCTTAAATTTCAATGCAGAAATTCATTGCTGTTGGTACTCAGTAGTTTAGATGAGGGCTAAAGATGGAAAGGTTGCTTTTCTGGTTGTGAAATTAACACATTATATAACAGACCCCATTTAGTACCTGCCTACAAAACCATTTTTTAAATAATCTGTCTGATTTACTAGTATATGCATGCCTTTAATAGGCAATATCATATATCCAGTTGAAGGTTCTCTGTTAAATCAGACAACCACACCCTGTTGAATACCTGCACCACACATCAGTTATCTGAATTTGTGCCTCTTTGCTAAATGCATTTCACACATTAAAAAAAAAAAATAGAGAAACAACAAATATTTACTATAATGCCTGACTTACAGTATGGGAGCGCCTGTATGTTATAGTTCTGTATGTCTGGACCCTCTTTTAAAAAAAAAATGTTGTCTTTTTTCTTATCCAAGAGATGAAACAAATCAACTTGTCAACTGGAAAACAGCGTCCGATCAAACGTGCTCCTTATTGCATAACAGCTTTCAGGTAGGCATGGTAGTTTCAAGGTACCTGATTCCACAGCCACATTATTGTCTTCTGACTATGTGCTGTTGTATATAACAACTGCTGCCAATTATCAAAGGAAAATGAAGTTGATCATGCCAGTACTACTTGCATTGGGTTAGGTATTACAAAACATGGATAGAATGAGATCACGTGACCTTACCGCTGGGATGGCTGCTTGCTGATAGAGCTCCTGTTGCTACTTCGCTATATAATTTATAATTGAACAATTTAAGCTCTTTATGTTATTTTTTTATTCTTTTTTATGTGAAAATTGTTGACAACAGAAAGACGAAATCAATCTGTGCAACGCTCGAATTGATGCTATGCAGGATAAGATGGCATTCCTTGAGGACAGATATAGTCGCTGTAGTTTCAGACTGGTGAGGCTTCCTGAAGGAGCTGACGACGATGACTTCATCCACTTTCTTCAGCAGAAAATTTGGCATTAGTGTCCGACCCTGAAGTCCTCTGATGTCCACCCTTTTCTGGACTTAAATAGAGCACATGGCGTATATGTCTCTCTCTCTCGCTCTCTCTCTTTCTATATATATATATATATATATATATATATATATATATATATATATATATATATATATATATATATATATATATATATATAATTATGCCTATATTAGTCTTACACCCCCTTGAACTTTTTTCACATTTTGTGTGTCAGTGCCTCAGAGTTTCATGCATGTTAAGGGAAAAAAAGTTATATATTAAAAATACAAAACTGAAAGATCATAATTAGATAAGTCTCCACCCCCCTGAGTTAACACGTGGTGGAAGCACCTTTGGCAGCAATTACAGCTGGGAGTCTGTTGGGATAGGTCTTTACAAACTTTGCACACCTAGATTTGGCCATTCTTCTTTACAAAACTGTTCAAGCTCTGTTAAGTTCCTTGGGAAGCATTGATGGACAGCAATCTTCAAGTCATGCCACAAATTTTCGATTGGATTTAGGTCGGGGCTCTGCCTGGGCCACTCAAGGACATTTACCTTTTTGTTCCTTAGCCTCTCCAGTGTAGCTTTGGCTGTGTGCTTTGGGTCGTTGTCATGCTGAAAGGTGAACTTCCGTCCGAGTTTCAGCTTTCTTGCAGACGGCAGCAGGTTTTCCTCAAGGACTTTTCTGTACTTTACTCCAATCATTTTCCCTTCTATCCTAACAAGTGCCCCAGTCCCTGTCGATCACAAGCATCCCCATAACATGATGCTGCCACCACCATGCTTCACAGTAGGGAAGGTGTTCTTTGGGTGATGTGTTGTGTTGGGTTTATGCCAAACATAACGCTTTGCATTTAGGCCAAAAAGTTACATTTTATTTTGCCACATAGCTACAGAATCTCATGAGTGTTTTTTTGCATACTTCAAATTGGACTAAAGGTGGGTTTTCTTGAGTAATGGCTTCCTTCTTGCCACCCTACCATACAGGCCAGATTTGTGGAGTGCTTGGGATATTGTTGTCACATGCACAGTTTGACCAGTCTTGGCCATAAAAGCCTGTAGTTCTTGCAAAGTTGCCATTGGCCTCTTGGTAGCCTCTCTGATCAGTCTCCTTCTTGCTCGGTCATCCAGTTTGGAGGGACAGTCTGATCCAGGCAGGGTTTTGGTGGTGCAGTACACCTTCCACTTCTTAATAATTATCTTGACCGTGCTCCAAGGGATATTCAAGGCCTTTTGATATTTTTTTTAACCTTTCAATAACTTTGTCCCGGAGTTCTTTTGAAAGCGCCTTGGTGCTCATGGTTGAGTCTTTGAGTCCAGCAGAGGGAACCTACAGGAACTGCTGAATTTATCCTGAAATCATGTGAATTGCTACAATTGAACATAAGTGGAGGCCACTTAACTTGGTGTGTGATTTTGAAGGCGATTGGTTATACCTGAGCTAATTTAGGATTGCTATTACAAGGGGGGTGGACACTTATCCAACCAAGCTATTTTGATTGTTATTTTTAATTAATTTTCGACAAATTTTTCACCTATTTTTACATTGGTGTCATCAGGTGTGGGTAGATGTCCTAGTTTCAGTGTGGGAAATCTGCACTATTTCTTTACACAGTTGCATTGTCTCCTAATGCTGTTAGCCATTCCATTGTGGTATACTCAAGTACTATTTTTTCACATATTCCTACTAGACTTTAATTTCAGAAAGTAAATCATTTTTTTACAGCTAGATACCTAGTTCCCTATGTATGCTTTAAGTTGCATAGATTTGCTTACATTTTTTTCTCTTTGTTTTAACATATAGATTGATCAGCGAGGATCAAGCCACGCCAGTTCCTCCATATTGGGAGACAGTTAATACAGAGGAACCTTATCAGGTAAGATAATAGGGACAGTGTTATTGTATCGAACTAGTCGTATATTAACGAAAGCTTTAATAGCAAGTGATTTTCAAACCTAAAGCGTTAAATCAATCGGTTAATACTTTGAGCCAGTGAGGTCGTTAGTGAATGCATTTCTTGTTAAAAAGCTTAATTGTCGCAGGCCATGTACATCACTTCCTGTCTCAATGACTAAATAAGGACAACTTATTAAGCAAAATGCATGTTATGTCATGCAGAATGTACATTTTATTTAGATAATTTCACATATAAAATGCTGATTTACGATTATCTGCCGTGTGGGTAAAATCGGACGGCACAGATTAAAAAAAAAAAAAAAAAAAAAAAAAATACTAGTTTTTATTTATATTTTGGATAGGTGGGGGAGCCATTTATGTATATTGATAGATAATAGCACTACACACTGTTTATAATATATGCATACAAATGGGTGAAGGTGAACATGTACACTGTACATAAGCCATAGTTTCACCAGCAAATCTAAATCTATGTTTAGTCTAATGTAGCTATACATTTGCCTGTTGGGACTGTTAGTGTAATGTACTTTATCCTAAATGAGTGGACAGCCAGTCAGTCAATCTTGATTTTATATAGCACCTTTGATATTGGACCACCATCGCAACGCACTTTACAAGATAGATTGCTTCTATTAAATACATCTTGGTATATTGCAGGCTGCATCTTGGTGTGTTTAGGCATGATATTAAGCTGAGAAAATAATTGATTTATTAATGTTAATAGGTAAATTGGAATTGTTCCCATTTAATGCTCATAAAGGTAATCTCTTTCAGTTAATCTGTTTGCAGGAAGATAGCAATGAATACAAGGAAGTGGCTAGACTTTTTAAAAACACAATGCACGTCTGCATTACAGCAATCAAGAGAATTCAAAACTTAGACTTATGGGAATTCTTCTGCAGGTAAGCTTTAATTAGCAAATAACTACAAGGTGCATTAAAGGTATGAGGTATGTAACAGTCAAGGTTGTTTTTTGTTTTTTTTACATTTTTTTTTTTTTTACAAACATTATAAAATAAATGGTTGTCTCCAAGTACTATTGTGTATGTACAAGTGTGTGTGTGTGTGTGTGTGTGTGTGTGTGTGTGTGTGTATATATATATATATATATATATATATATATATATATATATATATATATATATATATATATATATATATTTTTTTTTTTTTAATAATAAATTGAATTGTGCCAGTGAAATTCTCATCCAGCATGAATACTGAACCAGCTTGCTTATTACACAACAAACAAACTTTGCCATAAAGTTGTAAAATGCAGCACATGTGTCTAGTGGAAAATCTGCTGCTGTTTAAAATACATGGTCTAGTGTTTAGACCATAAGTGGAAACTGTACTCACTGCATTGGTTGCTTTGAGGGAATACATTTCAAGTTATGTTAGCCATAACTAGTACTTCAAGATAGTATTACTGGGGCATTTGTTCAGTATTTATATTACCAGAACTATTGTTTATTTATTTTGGAAAAAAAATACATGAAAATAAGCGTCCTCTTGGATCTTTTTAAAGGAAAAAGGCCCAGCTGAAAAGGAGAAACCAAGGTGCAGAAATTGAAGAAAAAATGCTGTTTCATGGCACCAGTCATGAGAACATAGAAGCAATTTGCACAAATAACTTTGACTGTAGATTAAACGGTGGCCACGGAACAGTGTTTGGAAAAGGTGGGTTGTTAATCGTCTTCTAATTATATTGTAGAAGATTACTTTGCAGCCAATGAAGTGGGGCTTCATGGCTCACCTCAACAGGACCTCAGTAGGATTTAGGAGCATGATGTCTGTCCGTTTTATATATAAAGTAAATTGTATACTGGAATTTGCACTAAATGTCACTGGCACCTAACAAACACTGATCACCTTCGCTATGTATGTGTTAAACAATTTGGACTGCAAAGCCTCTATGGGGTACAATTGGGTGCATTTGAGACTATGCCATTTATTGCCAGTGGTACATAATTGTGTGGAAATAAATCTAAGACCTCATTATTTGCTGGATGATGCTTACTCGCTTCCCTTCTGAAGCATGTCATTTCAGGGACCTTGTAAATCTTAATGGAAACAATATAACAGTACTGCAGTATGCCTGGAACACCAAAACCTGTGTAGGTACCATCAGCAACTCACAAACAGCATCAGCAGTGAGAAGTGTTTGTAACTTTTATAGCACTTTGAGTGGTAAAGATAGCTCAGAGAACTGTACACTGTACTGAACACAAAACTGGTGTTATAAAACACAGGCCGAAAAAGTTGCTGAGACCATAGAAAACTGTGAACAATAAAAAATACAAAAATACACTGAAACATTAAAATACACCTCTGTATTGCTTCCAAGAAGCAATAACACACATTGGGAATATATAATTTTCTACCATTCCATCTCCATCGTGAAGGTCATTCACTGTTGGCTGGTTCAAGACTACACAAATGTATTTGTGTTCAATTTGAACACTTGGTAGTTAGAATAAGAACATAAGAAGGTTTTGAAACGAGAGGAGGCCATTCGGCCCATCTTGCTCATTTGGTTGTTAGTAGCTTCTTGATCCCAGAATTTCATCAAGCAGCTTCTTGAAGGATCCCAGGGTGTCAGCTTCAGCAACATTACTGTCAGCTTCAACATTACAGTCATAAGGACAAAACGGTTTGGTGTCTCATTGAGGACCTCAGCATAACAGTTTGACATAATTAATCTTGTCCCCTTTCACATTGGCACTCCTACCTGGGTCCCAGTCCGGTTTCTGGCTACTCGGGTCACAATCCCGTGTAGTGTGAAACCATGTACCTGGGTCGTACCCAGGTTGACCCGGGTCGTAGCGACCCGCCTTAGGATGTGGGTCGACATGCTTTGACCCAGGTCAAGCAAGAAGGATTTTAAAATGACACTTCCGCAAGGAACATTACTATTTTTCTGTTTAGCCATATTTTTGTTGATTGAGACACACCATGAGCTAGACTGCAGCAGAGATAAAGAAAAGTTTGCTCTAATCAACATTTGGGCCGACGGGTCAATCCCGAGAAGCTTGGATGGAAGCGTCTGTAACACGCTGCTTCTGGGGCATTGATATGCACATTATGTATTTGCTTTTGATCAACCCAGCCTTTTTAAAAGCAGTGTGAAATTGCGTACCTGACCCGCATGACACCTGGTCCCGACCCAGGTAGAGCATGCCAGTGTGAAAGGGGCTTAAGAATGGTATGACTATCTTTTCTTGATGTTGCACTGTTAGATGTTAGATGATATCCATCACACAAATTATCTAAACTATGCCATTTCTTCTTATAAGTTGAAGAGACCCACTGTACTTGTTCTTTTTTTTTAGGAGCCTATTTTGCAAGAGATGCAGTGTACGCTGCAAAGTTCTGCAAAACAAGTGAAAACCATGGACTAATCCTGAAAAAACATGATGTTGCACCTAATGTGTTTCAGGCTCAACCTCACTTTAAGTCACTGTTCCTCGTTCGGGTACTTGTGGGCAGTTACACACTTGGAAAGAGCCATTACTGTAGACCTCCCTCGAAAGACATGAGTTACGTGAACTTCTATGACAGCTGTGTGGATGATATTAACAATCCAAAAATTTTTGTGGTCTTTGATAACAACCAGATATATCCAGAATACTTGATAGAGTTTACCTAATTGCAGAGTACTGTATGTTGTTATTCATAGACTTAAATTTACTGGGACTTTTAAAACAGTTTTCCCAACACTGGAAAACATTTTTTTTTTTTTTTTTAATGGAAAACAGAATGGCCAATAGACACAATTAGAATTTTGCTGAAGTTTAATTTTCTAAAGGCATATATGGAATAGTTTCTTTAAATTAAATGTTTAATATTATGATTTTGTTAAGTGCTTCTGGAATATTTTATTGATGCAGCAAATTATTGATTAGTTATTCATATTATTTATTTGTACTTTGTAATTTTTTTCACTAATTTAGTGTGTGTTCAAGCAAGGAACTCATTGGAACAATATTCCAACTCAGGTAAGTGCGTCGTCTTCCGACCCTAAGTTTGACTTTAAATGAATCAGTACCAGTAAATCACAGAATATAAGGCTTTGGAATTTGATGAAATGGTTATGTACTGCGATTAACCCAACGTCATACGGTTGTCTTGTTTTTGTACATATATTTCAAACCACCAAAAATGGTGAAAATTGTTTTTTTTTTTGTTTGTTTTTTAAAATCAAAACCCATGGGTTTTGCTTCTAACGCAGTCAGAAATTGTACTGTTGACAGGCGCTGGCACAAATCACACACTGTGACAACAAAATTTACTTTTTACAATTATGTTAAAAACACGACTTCCAGAGATTAGGGGGTGAACTATGCATCAACAACTGCTGCTGCAGAGTCACTTACAACAGGACCTCAGTTTTACATCTCACCCAACTGACAGAGCACAAGGAGGTTAAGTGACTTGCTCATAGTCACACACAGTGAGTCGGTGGCTGAGCCAGGATTTGAACCGAGGACCTTCTGGTAGCAAGCCTTTTTTTTTAACCATTGGACCACGAAGCCTACCTGCTTGCTATTGTAAATACTTAGAAGCCCTTTTTACCATAACAGTGTATTATTATTGACCATTCTTATTCGAAGCATTAATTAATTTTAGGAGATGAAATGCAGTTGGAAATGTACATGTGATGGATATAGGTCATGGTGAACTGTTTTTTGAAGTTACTGATGGCTCTAGCTTTGTAATTACAAATGTCACTGACATGCTTGTTTATGCATCGAAAGCGGGCACTGGGTCAACAGTAGCTCAGAAGAACCAGAAATCAAACCAGAGCCATGCTGCAATGAGAACACTTATACCTGACCACTGCCTGACTCATGAGGCAATCTGACAAACACTGTACTCTGCAGACACAAGGAGGCGATATTACACAAAATGAGCATAAAGACCTTTATTAGCTCGCTAAAGAACCATAATTGCTAAGAACAGCAAAGTGCATTGAACAGTACACACTATTGATCTGCCTTTTTATAATATACACCACTCCGCCCCAATTTCCTATCCTCACTATTGTACATTATGTAAAATCCATTTAAATCTTGTAATCTTAATTCCAGTGTGAAGTTGGCTGTAGTGCATTCTCTTTGCTGTAGCTTAATCCTTTAACCACTAATAACCAATGAACACTACAAAAAGGCACCTGGGACCTGCAGTTCAGATGTCAAATTACTTTAGAAATAGTTTTTTTGGTTATATTTTGGGTTTACAGTCAAATACATTTGAAAGACATATTTCTAATGATTTTTAAAGCCTGGGCTTTAGGATTTGGATTACAAATATGTGTTGTATACTGTACTATATATACAGTACTGTGCAAAAGTTTTAGGCAGGTGTGAAAAAATGCTGTAAAGTAAGAATGCTTTCAAAAATAGACATGTTAATAGATTATATTTATCAACTAACAAAATGCAAAGTGAGTGAACAGAAGAAAAATCTAAAGCAAATCCATATTTGGTGTGACCACCCTTTGCCTTCTAAACAGCATCAATTCTTTTAGGTACACCTGCACACAGTTTTTGAAGGAACTCGGCAGGTAGGTTGGCCCAAACATGTTGGAGAACTAACCACAGTTCTTCTGTGGATTTAGGCAGCCTCAGTTGCTTCTCTTCATGTGATCCCAGACAGACTTGATGATGTTGAGATCAGGGCTCTGTGGGGGCCATACCATCACATCCAGGAGTCCTTGTTCTTCTTTACGCTGAAGATAGTTCTTAATGACTTTCGCTGTATGTTTGGGGTCGTTGTCATGCTGCAGAATAAATTTGGGGCCAATCAGATGCCTCCCTGATGGTATTGCATGATGGATAAGTATCTGCCTGTACTTCTCAGCATTGAGGAAACCATTAATTCTGACCAAATCCCCAACTCCATTTGCAGAAATGCAGCCCCAGACTTGCAAGGAACCTCCACCATGCTTCACTGTTGCCTGCAGACACTCGTTCGTGTACCGCTGTCCAGCCCTTCGGCGAACAAACTGCCTTCTGCTATAGCCAAATATTTCAAATTTTGACTCATCAGTCCAGAGCACCTGCTGCCATTTTTCTGCACCCCAGTTCCTGTGTTTTTGTGCATAGTTGAGTCGCTTGGCCTTGTTTCCACGTCGGAGGTATGGGTTTTTGGCCGCAAGTCTTCCATGAAGGCCACTTCTGACCAGACTTCTCTGGACAGTAGATGGGTGTACTAGGGTCTCGCTGTTTTCTGCCAATTCTGAGCTGATGGCGCTGCTGGACATCTTCTGATTGCGAAGGGAAGTGTTTTTCATCTGCTGCAGTAAGTTTCCTTGGCTGACCACTGCGTCTACGGTCCTCAACGTTGCCCGTTTCTTGGTACTTCTTCAAAAGAGCTTCAACAGCACATCTGGAAACCCCTGTCTGCATTGAAATTTCTGCCTGGGAGAGAGTGGCTGTTCCTCACCCAGTTTTATTCCTCCTACACAGCTGTTTCTGTTACAGTTAATGATTGTGTTTCAAACTACTTATTGCATTGATGATCATTAGCACCTGTTTGGTATAATTGTTTAATCATATACCTGACTATATGCCTACAAAATCCCTGACTTTGTGCAAATGTACCTAGAAGAATTGATGCTTGTGAAGGCAAATTGATGCTTTTGAAGGCAAAGGGTGGTCACACCAAATATGGATTTGATTTAGATTTTTCTTCTGTTCACTCACTTTACATTTAGTTAATTGATAAATATAATCTATTAATATATCTATTTTTGAAAGCATTCTTACTTTTTATGTCTTTTCATTTTTTCACACCTGCCTAAAACTTTTGCACAGTACTGTGTGTGTATATATATATATATATATATATATATATATATATATATATATATATATATATATGTGTGTGTGTGTGTGTGTGTGTGTGTATATATATATATATATATATATATGTGTGTATATATATATATATATATATATATATATATATATATATATATGAAATCCAGTTTGGCGACGGGTGTGTTTGTTTCTTCACTGAATTTAAATATAAAACATATGTTGTTACACACATGTAAAGTTAAAACATTTGTGGTATCTGATAGATCATAATCGTCGAATGTCAAAATAAAAAAAATTACCAAGGGACAATTAGACCAATCATTGATATGCAGTACTTCATCTTAAAATAATTCTGTCTTGTTTAGCTAGGCCTTTTTGTATTTATGCAAGTGCTCTATCCATTTTGTTTTGTAATAATACCTTGGTATCCCTGTCTTCTTTTCAGGTTGGTGTTACCACACACCAACACTCAAAAAGAGAAAATGGTCTCATTCAATCCCAATGATAAATGCCTGCATTTAATGTAAAGGTGCCTACATTTGGTTAGCTTCTTTAACTAGAAGAACAAGAAAAATGTACCAGAAAATGTGATGTTGGAGTGCTAAGGTCTTGCAGTAACAGAAGCAGAATGGAATTCCAATAATTGGATCGTCATGGCAATGTCCTTGTTTTCTGCAAAGTCTGTCCCTCTGTGTTTTCTCAGCTGTCCTTGTAACACATTTTAACTGCTAGGTTTCAGTCAACACAAACCCAGTTTCATCGGAATCTTTTTAAAACAATTGTGATCAAAAACTGCTTTTATGTACCGTTGTCTTGTCTTATGAGGAAGGTAGTTTCAAACTTAATTAACGTGTATTTCTGAGAAACCAAAAAGTAAAACTAATTCCCTTATGAATTAATCTGTTGCTCCTGCAAATTATTGGTAAGTAACGTTTGGTAGAATTTTCAGATATAGTATGTGCGATTTGACAAGGAAGCTGTGTATGCCCAGTATAGGTTTGTACCAGTGGGTTATACTGTATGTCAGAACACTGGATCAATCTGCTGGTTACACAGACCCGATTAGCACTACTCTTGGTCCTATTATCTGTGATAGGCTGGGTAGTTCTAAAATCAGTTCTACTCTGTGAAACTTGAATATAAGCCCCAAATGTATAATATTTGGTTTATATTTCAATTACAGGCCATTTTATTGGCAAATTTCAGTGTGTGGTTTTTATACTACAGTGTACACATTCGTGGTTATTTACACAGGTTAAAATGACTGTAACACACTATCAGAAAACATAAATAAATTTTAAAAAAGCATAATTGCTTACAGAACATAATCACGACGTGGGCATTGAATTTCCTAGTCAAAGTAGTCAAAATAGAATCATTTAATTGCAAATATGGACACGAGTGTTTGTTGCTGACCACTCTAATCATAATAACAGCCACCTCTTTATCCAGTTCTAAATTTGCAGAAAGCATCAGAGAGGTGAGGGAAGGAGAAGAAACACAAATAGAACATCAACATTACAATAACACTTGCAGCACGGCAACAGAGCTTTGAAGTACATAGCTTTTTCACACGTTTTGTTGGTTTCCATGAAACCCATCAGCCTGTATAATGAGGCATATGAGCAGTGAATAGGCCCCAGCTGCAAATATAAAAAAAACAAAGGCCAGGGTTCTATTGATTTTAATTGCATGTTGTAATTAAAAGGGCGCCCACACTGAACCTCTGCATGCCCAAGAGCCTGAAATGATTTCACAAATATTGTTTATTTTTGCTCCATCCATATTGATTATATGGCTCATTGCAAGCTGCCTCACCTGGTCTTTCACAAGAAAGCTCTTTAGAGCTTATTAACATGCTGGCCACAAGATCTGTGGGCCCTGTTCACTAAACTCATAGTGATTATTTGCTCCATATTTAAAAAAACTCAAATCCTTATTAGGTCACAAGTATTGCATGAGGATAATATTAACATCAAACGTACAACAAATGTGAGGCTACCTCATTTGTTTAGAAACCAATTAGTATGCCATAAAGACATTCTTATTTAAATGTTTGTTTAAAATGTTTCTTTTTAGTTTTTAGAATGGATGTATTTGACACCTAAACTAAAAACTTGAACCACAATGACTAGCACTGATCAGAGCTGCTGGTGGTCTGGTTTTCAGGTGATCATGCTGGTTCAGGAGACTTAGTGCTGTATGAGGAGCTGGTCTAAGAAAGTAGGTCCATTACAAATCATTTCAGCTGTCTGCTTGTCTACACTGTTTGAGGTAACCCTTATAGAAACCTTGCCCGCTGGGTGCCCAGTTAAAGGCCAGTAAATATGTTTCATATATATAAAATATGAATAAAATACAAATTATAATCATATCAAGAAAAGATGGATGGGGGGGGGGGTCATATTTTATTGGACTGGATTGTATAAAATGATCTGCTGTTATGTAGTGTAGGTGTAAGTATGGTGAATTGGGTAGGCTGGCAGGTAGGGGCTTCTTGACGTCAACAGCCCTCACTGGAAATTGCAGGGGTTAAAGGATCAACCAGGGAGGGTGATCATAGCGTCATGAAGGTACTTGCCACATTTAAAAAAAAAAAAAAAAAAAAATTATATATATATATACACTTACTGTGTATTTAAAAAAAAAATAATCCAGATATACTACTGATAATGTAATGATTAATGAAAAGACACCTTCATATACATGTGTTTCTCTCCTTCCAGCAAAGAGAGAAAATCCTTTTTCAGGAGGTTTTCACGAAGTATTGATATTGAACTATACTGCGTACCATGACTGTCTAAAGAAGATCAATGACTGGTTAACACTGAACCTAGAAACACGAAGAAAAAAAAAAAGCTGAATGCAACTTAGGCAGCACTTTAACTTGTAATGCATATGTAATTTGCAATGCGCTAGTCATCAGTATATTCTTAAAAAAAAAAAAAAAAAAAAACATGTTCAAACAAAGGCATCTAATACTTTGGAAACCTGGACTCTTCAATAAGACGGCTGCAACCACAGTCAAACTTCTGAGTCGTTTCAATAAAAATAAAACGAGAATTGGCTGTCCGTGTTGCTATAGCTACACTGAACCGTGCGTCTGTTAAGTTCCACCCTCAACACTGACCTGCACATTTCTATAGACAGACGGACGCTGCACTGTTTATTTTCCACCTGTTTACTCCTAAGGGGCAAAACTGTGAGAAGAGGATTAACCCAGTTTTTCTTTTCACATGAGATCAGCCAGCGACCAATCGTTCTCCGTCCAGCACTGGAATTCTCGGGAGAATACAACTTTTTACCAAACTTTAAAGAGGACGTTTTTCTTTTGTGAAAGAATACGTGGAGACTCTTGTGAGTTTTAAGCACACGAAATAAAGGTAAGAAACGTTGTTAGGTTCGGTGTGTGTATATCGTATCATTTTTGTAATTAGGTCAGTGTTGCATTCGTGAATGTTACTGTGAGTTCGTGACGTAGTGGATAGTTGTGTTGCTCAAGTCGACAGGATGTTTAATGTGATTTCAAATGTACACGCGTTCAATTGTAAACCTTTCATGTGTTCAGAATTAATTACAAATATGTAAATATGCAAATCATAATAATAATATAAAACGATTGGGAAGCAATGAAAACGAAACAGCTGAATTAGGATGAATATGTTCGCTTGATATAAATAAATATATAATCAATGTTTATTCATACAGTAAATGAATACGGAACATTGTTCAGGCATTACTGTCCTCCTAGACTAGTCCTTACAAAAGTTTGAATGAGTTCATCTTTGACAGTAGATGGTGTATGTTAGCTTGAAAAGCTTCATAAATACGAAAACAAGAACATGTTTTTATATACAGTGGTTTATATTTAGCGTACAGGTCAGGCATAAAATTGTAATATTAAGTACTAACAAATCAAAAAAATAAATAAATAAATTAAAAAAAAAAAAATAGCAAAATAGCAGTAGAAATATTAGTACCACTCGAAGGATGGCCACAAGAGTGTCTAGTAATGTGTTCATTCCCCTGCTTATACTGTCAGTGAATATAAAGGAATATTGATATGCCCTTTTTTAAATTGGCAGGGATAGGGTTAATTTCCCCTACCTGCCTGAGTTTATTATGTTTAGGTGGCTGGGGTTGATTAGTTGATTAGATGATTAGTTTAATTAACAATCAATCAGAGCCCAGCCACCTGACATAAAAGGAGGCCTCTGCTTCTCATTGAGGAAAGAGGAGCTGAGGAAGCAGGTTGGTGTTTGTGATTTGTGAATTCTACATCCAGTGAAGGCATTGCCCAGCCTGGAAACCTTTATTTCTGTAAGTTTGTTTTTTGTGTTTAAATCCCTTTATTTTGTCCTTGTACACTTTTATTTTGTGTTTTATTTATAATAAAAGTATATTTTTTTTTGAACTGCAGACTGTCTCTGGGCCTCTATCCACTTGCCAGCCTGTTGCAGAAAGTAAAACTTTTTTTTTCTTTTAGAAGGTGTTAGTTTCAGAGTCAACCTTTTGGGTGATTCAGTAAATGGAACATTACTTGACTGTTCCAGGAGCTGTTAGGGGTGAGATTCCATTTCTTGAGTGTTAAAATAGCTCAATGGGATTTCTCACCTGTGCCGCTTATAAAGGATATATCATGGAAATGGTATCCTCCAGCAAGTATTGGGACCATTGAGTGAATGCTGTTCAACAACGAGCTAAACATCTCTTGCCACTTAGCATCCCTGAATAGACGCGTCTTCTTCAATTGCATGCAAAAACTTTAAGTGAACGATCCCTCAGGTGTAATGGTGGTACCACAAATACTACCTATTGCCAAATCGGAACTACTGGATGGGATATTGGTTAATTTTACCTCCCAAAAAACTGACAAGAGTGATGTACCAACAATGTGGGTGTCACTGTTCCAGCAGCTCTTCCACATTTGAGTTTAAGTTTGAATAACTGGGTCCTATTCACAGATCTTTCATTTTAATTCTAAAAAAATGAACTTAGTTTTTTTTTTTTTTAATTAATAGGAATGTTTGCATGTGCAACTTCAAAAGATTATTTGCAATCACAATTGCATTGGGGTTTCAGTTTTTTTTACTCTTGCCCTATGTTGTCCTCTAGTTGCACATTAGTTACATAACCTTTTATGTGACTTTGTTGCTTTAGAAAACGTGGACCACAGTGCCTATGAAGTGTGAGAAGGCTATAACCTTGTCTTCAAAACTGAAATGCATTGCCCTGCACACAGCACACTATTCTGTATACCTCAACCCAAACACCAAAAAACGCCCACACTAATTAGTCAACATGGGCCTTGCTCAGTCTGAGAATACCAGATGAACCTTAATGTGCATCAAGGTTCAGGGAAAACTGTCCTCTGAAGGCTACACTAAGACCACTTAACCAATTTCACAGAAAATGCCTTCTGATCAGCAGAAGTGGGCTATGGTTGAATGAATCAGCTGTGGTTAGCATACATCTCTCTGGACTGTTCACACTGTGTACATATATTAGGGCAAGATTTTCAAAGCTTAAAGTTTAGGTTGTGGAATTTTAATTTGTGTGTTTGTTTTTTTTTTTTATTACTACTAAAGTGATTTGGAGAAATAGCTTTGAGATTGTAGGCTAGTGTCATAAAATACATACATTAAAAGGGAAATCAGCATAAAACATGCCTAGCTTGGCATTGTAAGTGATGCAGTACAGTGTGTATTTATGTATAGATGTGCTCCACCAGAAAAACAGAAACAATCAACACATTCTATTTTTTTTTCACAATTTATTCATATTAAGAGGAGCCATTAACATTCCGAAGATATTTGGTTGTACAGAGCATTCTGTTCTGCAGTGCTGTACCAACAGTATTTCATGTGAAGTTTGAATCTAGTGAAAATAGTATGTACGTCTTTTTACAGTGTGATTAAGGGATGAAACATGGTAAGGACATTGTTCCTCAGAATCTGAGGATCTATGGAGACACACATACAGTGGACATGTTGTACAGACGTGGAAGGAGATGTATGTACAATGTGTTACTTTATTTGTTGTGGCTTGTGATTTCTGTAAATAAAAAGGGAAATGTTTACACCCACAGTTCTCGCACAGTGTACGGTTTCTTATCTTTGCCTATTTTTGTCATGTCACAATTTTTACTCAGACTTCTTCCTTTAGTGATAAATTTATATTGTTGAAAAGAACAGAGACTTGGGTCGTTTTTCTCAAGTTTAATTGTAATAAAGGCACAGCAATTTAATTTCAAAAGCTAATTTTGCTTTGGATTCCTGTTGCTGCAGCTGAAGACAAACTGTTGAAGAAGGAATGCTTTCTGATGGATTTTTGCCAAAGACTTCATAATTGACCAGATCTAGGATTTATCCTTCTTGCAAGAGTGCAGAGCGTTTCCAGAAAGGTATTCCCACTCAGGACTGGCAAGCAGCCCCTACTGTAAAGTAAGACTTCTTAAAATCCTAAGGCTATGGATCTTGTGTGTGGATGCACTACTTCTTTTGTTTTACAAAGGTGCTACAGTGTTGGGGAGGCTGTTTATCGGCAGGAAGGCGACCCAGAGGCAGAAAGCTGCAGTTTTAGCACTGATGCACACTTTTATTGAGAAAACCAGGAACAAAAACACGGAGACAAATAAAAGGTTTTAAGAAAACAAAGCTTAAAAACAAACACTCCTTACTGTTTAGGCTGGGCAGTTGCCTTCACTGAACCATCTCTAGAGCAAAGGATTTGGTTCCCCTTACATCTGGATCTGGCAGGGGTGGAATTGTCACGACTGAAAAACATTTTTCAGCCACAGAGCTTGCCCCAGTGTACCCTTCTAGAAGAAGGGTACAGTATGCTGACAGGAGTACATGCATAAACTTGGGGAATTGCTCTAGGTGGCTACATTTCAGAGTATACCTGCCCAGTCAATGCAAATATAAATATTTGCTTTGAAAGCTGGGTCAGTTTGGTAGGTATACTGTACTCTGTACACATTACATGTAAACGAAAGTCATTTATGTTTATTTAGGAAAGGTTTGGTACATTTGGGTGCTGTACTTGGAACACATTTCACAAGAATTGCAAAGAGCTAAGAATATTTGTTTAGGAAAAAACTGGAAACTGTCTGATAATTATACTGTAGTACTCAGACAATCACCCTGTGTGAAAGAGGTTAAATAAGACAAGGAAAAAAAACAAACTAAATGACTCTTTCGGACTTAGGCAGTCATTTAGATGTTATTAATTCCTAGCTAGAAGCAAAATATCTGTAATTTAATTAGCCCGTTGTTGTAGTAACCATAGAAACACTGGTGAAAGTATTGCATTTCAGTTGTTATGTGCAATCTTTTCACATATTTTGTAAAAGAAACCCTTAATAAAAGAGCCTATAGTGCTTGCACTGTATGCATGACTGTGTGTGGGGAGAGAAGTTGCACCCCTATTATCTAGAGTGTGGATGATGATGCTGATATCGAGCTGTGATTACAGTGAGATGATTATTTGGTTGAAAATAACTGACATAATAAATGAGTAAATGTGGTTGCACTGCTGTTCATACCTGGCAGGAAGATGAAGCTCTGGGAGAAGGTGGTTTGAGTATGGCATCATTGATGACGAGTGCTTCTCCACCTGTAATTACTGAACACTTTAAATATCTGGTCTGTGGCTCCATTCCAGTTTTAATTTTAGTGAACATATCAACACAATTGTTTCAAGAACCAATTCTGAATTTAAGGACGTTTTTGGCTTGAACTAGGCTTCATATTCCCAAACAGTGGTTACTGCTGGTGATAGACTATGGTATTGTTTACCAATCAGCCCCTACTTGTGTTTGGCAAAGGCGTCGCATGCAGATTTGTGCTTGTGGCAGAGCACAGCTCTGCCCTTTAGAAATTGGCAGGGATGGGGTTAAATTCCCCTACCTGCCTGGGTTTATTATGTTCAGGTGGCTGGGGTTGATTAGCTTAATTAATGATCAATCGGTGCCCAGCCACCTGACATAAAAGGAGGCCTCTGCTTCCCATTAGGAGGAGGGAGCTGAGGAAGCAGGTTGGTGTTGGTGTTGGTGTTGGTGTTGGTGTTGGTGTTGGTGTTGGTGTTCCAGTTCCATTTTATTTTTGTGTTTATTTATAAGAAGTGTGTTTTTTTTTTGTTTTTTTTTTAACTGCAGTCTGTCTCTGGGCCTCTATCCACTCGCCAGCCTGTCACAGTGCTCTAGTGTGATTATTTGACATATCATTCCAATTTGTCTTGGCTTCCTTTGACTGTAAAAGAAGGTATGTCTGGGTTGGTTTTGATAGTCAAATACCTAAACTTATCTTGTTCTTGCTTTTGTGACTGAAAGGTCCACAGCATATTCCTTAAGATTAGAGGACAGTTTTATCAGTCGGAACTCATTTGCATGCCTGGGTTGGCTTATCCCGGTAGGGTATGCTGTAGGGGGATCATATCAACCCTGTACAGTAGTTATGTAGACCAATGTTTCAGCTAGTGCCTTGATCAGTGACTTAGTAACACCATGTACTAACTCTATCTACCTGTAAACAGAAAGATAGCCCCCTTAATACCAAAGAGTTGATTTGCTCAGCCACTACGCCACTGAAGTTTTAAAGAGCGTTTAATACCAGGGATCCATTAAGATTACTGTAGATTAACCACTTTTTTGTTGTACTCCCATTACCACGGATAAGTGGATGATGCAAACAGTAAAGGTTGATCAAATAAACCCCTCTGTTTCTTAGGTTGAAATGGTTAAGACTATTGATTTTTAATAGCGATGCTTCACAAAGATACTTATTTATTGAAATACAATTACTACATCTCATGATTCCTGGTCACCTTGTATCTATTTGACAACACCACAAAAACACTGGCACGGTTTATTGTAGACATTTCTTATAACTAAATACCAAACTTTCACTTTTCTAAATCTTTCAGGAACCGCAAGCAGATTTTTGGTACGTAGCACTGCAAAATATTTTTTCATTACAGTTCTCCTTGGAAACAAAGGCGGAGTACCAATAAATACTTTTTTTGGCCTAACACTGGCCTGTAAGTGTTGACAAAATGTCTTTTGTAGAAAATAATTAATGCTGGTCTATAGTGGTATTTCTGTATCGTTGCCTTTAACATTGCCTGACCACATTTCAAGTGCAATGCACCAAAAAAGAGCAATGATAAGCAAATGTGCTCAACCACAAATTATCAATCTACGTGTTCTTCAGTTAAGAACATAGGTTAGAAATTACTGAATTTTTCTATTTATTTATGTGTTTACTAGAAAATTCTTTAGAGATTTAAGCCTTGGTCCCATAGATTTTAGGTCGTGTGTATGCCATTCGAATTTGCTGGATTATAGAAGCAGTGAATGCTGTTACTGTTAAAGTAACAGCAGAATAGCTACAAGTCTGACTCCTGCAGCTCTGTACTGTAAGAAAGAATAAAGGGATCTGCCATATAAAGATATGAAATCTACAAAAAGCAAGTTAGAAACAGAGCTATCTCAAAGTATAGTATAAAAATATGATCTGAACAGCAATGGATCAAAATACTACTGCTTTTGAAGTCTGTATTAACCCTGCTGTTTCCCCAGTGGGCTGATTTACTGACACCCATAATATGAAAACACTAGTAATGAGAGTAGGTTGATGAAATCCGCACCGATAATCCATGACTCATTCACGTATTTTTGCATACAGTAATTTGTCAGTGTGAATGTTACATTATTACCCTTATAAAAGTTTATAACAGTAAAAGCATTCAAATGTGTAATACCACATAGTGAAAGCACGTTAAAGCCCAGAGTGGTATTGTTGAAAAAACGTCAGACCATGGTGAACTATAGTATAACCATGGGAAAACTGCAAAATTACCGTGCAAATTTAATGTGGTAAACCTTAAGGGTAAATGTGTTCAAAAGGGCCCTTTGGTGTTTATCAGATAGTTCTCCAAACAAGCATGCTTGGAATCTCCATTGTAAGTTTAACTATTCTTATATCAATCAGTTAGAAAAGCATCAATGTCTAGTCCTTCATTGATAAACGCTGAACCCAAAACAATGATAAATCAATTATTCCAGTCATCAGTGCAGCACTACCAAATACAGTAAGGATATAGTGGAAAGAGGACATCGAAGAGCAGTTTTTGTGCGGCCGTATTAAGATCTGCTGCTTTTTAGAGCTTCTGAATCCATCTGATCATGTTATTCTTAGTTGGCTTTATTTTTGCACATGTTTTGGTTAGTTTTTAATCCTTTTAGAGCTGATGTTTTCATCACGATCTTGTAATGCACAGTAACACATTTCTTAATTGCATAACCCTTTTTTTTTTTTTTAAAACCAGTATGGGGCACCTTTTGGATATCCATAGGGTAGGGTGGCTAGGGTGGTTCAACAGGAATCGTTTCATCATGATAGTTATTTCCTGTGCTGAAATAGCTTCAGAATGGCTTATCTGAGCACCTAAATTATGTAAGAGATAGTTTGATATAGATTATTTCACCTTAGCAATTACTCCTACTGCACAGAAGTTACTTCTGTTTAAACAGCTTGACAGGCAGATGTGAAACTAAAACTAGTAACTGTAATCAGCTGTTATTAATAACCCACTGTCCATCTGACACATGCTATACAAGTGATGTTATTGCTTTATTGGTGAATAATCTGTAGGTGTGTACCGGGTATGGAAAGCCTAAACAAATGTTGAGTACTAGTGCATTAACCCCAGGGATAAAAATGCAATGCAGTGTTAAAGCAATTTGCAGAACACACTCTCTCGCATGAGAAAGGGAATCCCTGACGTAGTGTTTAAACTGCAAAAGCCAAGTATGGTTCAGTCATGATGGGCAAGACAGTAGATATGACAGACTTTAATAATGGACTGAAATTCTGGCACTTAACATCCAATAATGCTTATATTCACAACAAACAGTATCAATTGGGCAATATTATCAAATCTATTAAGCTTTAAAGAAGTGTGTACTTGAGATATTAGCCCAAGTTGGTTTAAATAATGTACTAAACAAACAATTTTCACTACATGCCATGCAAAACTCCATCTTTTGCATTAAATTAAATACATGTTTTCTGTGTGAAAATTAATATTATGTGGATGTTGTAACATTTATGGAATCAAGAGATTTAGCTGGAAATTAAGTATACCTTCATTGCAAGTTTAAACTTTACCTAGTGCCAGTTTTCTAAATGTTTGTGTAACAATAACAATTTGTGTGACGTTAACAAATGAAACATTAAATTGCAATTAAAGCTCCATGGTCCGTGTTCATTTTTAAATAAAAATATAATTTGTTGGGGTCAGCTATTGCGTTATTTTGTAGTTTCATTTTCTATGCACTTGTTGACAATTCAGGTGTTATTATCAACGAGACACTTTTCAAAATGTTTGCTAAGATACATTTCTTTTACAACAGTATGGCCATAGGATGGGGAAGAATCATTTTTATATAAATGTTATATATATATATATTATATATATATATATATATATATATATATATATATATATATATATATATATATATATATATATATATATGGCCTTATAGCCTGGAATTAAAATTTTTTTTTTTTTCATTTATCTACACATCCTACCCCACAATTTCCAAGAGAAAAAAATATTCTAGAAATTTGTAGAAAATGGTTGTTCAGTTTTGTATTTTTAATATAATTTTTTTCTCAATAAAACCTTTTTTTTCCCCTTAACAGTGTGTGAGTATGGTGATTAGATAAGTGGGGAAAAAAATCCTCATTTAAATGCATGAAACTCTGAGGCACTGACACAACAAATTGTGAAAAACGTTCAAGGAGGTGTAGACTTTCTTTAGGCACTGTACCTACAACTTGATATTCTGTAAAACTGCTTTTATTTATGTTTTGTTTACAAATAAATAGTCTTTATTGCTGTGATATTGCAACAGCCATAAAACATCTAAAGTAAGTACTTACATAAAATACAGTTAAACAGCAAAGCATAACATTATTCAACCCTCTTCTAGGCTGTGACAATTTGGCCAGTGATTGTGAACAGGTGTAGAAGTGATGCAGTGTAGAAGAAATCACAAAAAATTGTAATCGGGTAGGAAATGGGGGTTTTAATTATAATCCTGGTCTGGTGACCAAAAGAAAAACCCTCCGGCAATACAGAACAATGTGTAATGCGTGGTGCCAAACAAACGGGTTTACAGTCCCAAACGATAATCGTTATCCGCCCCACAATACTAAAACATGGTCACCAGTCCAGGGTGTGTGTATTAGTGCTCTTGGTGACAGTTTGTGCAGTGCAGTTCCGGCTTGTGCTGGCCCATAAGCGACAGCTCTGGAAGGTGTTTAGCTGTCTGGTGAGTCAATAAACAAGACAATTACTAACACACAAAAACAAGCAAACACTAACGAATATTCTTAGGCAGTTACTACTGCAGCTCCTCGTCCTTCCAGGTTTATGTACACAACCCAAGCGAAGGAAAAGATTAGCGTTTCTGTGGCCCCTTTTATGCTACCCCGCATGACCCCTTGGTAAACGATTCCAGCTGCATCTATTGCTTGCAGTTGCAACCTCGTTTACCTTCCTGCTCAATACTTTCCTGCAGCAGAGTCTCGCTTTCATCCAGGCTGACCGACTTCCCGACCTCAGAAACGAACTGTCAGGCAAGCCCGTCCAGATACTTTTCCTTTCGCTATTTAAAACCCTCACAGGTCGAGAGGGAGATTTACAACTAGAACTCATTGTATTTCTGTGACATAGGCCCATACCAACACTAGCCCATGCTAACAGTTGTTGTTCTAAACTGTTATCTTCTTAGTGTTATCAGATTCTACAACCATGAATAAGCTTCATTTGAGATTCTAATTACACTACCTACATGAAAATGACTTACTCATTCAATTCAAATCATATGAAGAGAGAGCGAGAGAGAGAGAGCTAATGGATGTTCTCTTTAAAAAAACAAACTAATTATTTGAATCCCATTCAGAATGAAGTGTTACACACACACACTCCTGCAGTGTTTACATGAACACATCTTCACAATTATTTCACAAATGATAACAAAAAAAAAAAGTTTTACTTCCATTTCCAAAAAAAAAGCACAACATAATGAACTCCTTAAAAATTTGTTTGAGCACAAGAAAAGAAAAAAAAATAATTATGTTGGCATACAACCAAATGTAGATAAAACTCAGAGTTAAAGTGGGGTCTACTTTCATGTGCAAGGAAGGAGTTGCTGTAGTAATTCCCTGTAGCTTAAAGTAAAAGAACACTTTAGCACATGACAGCCTCCCAGAACTTTTAAAAAGCCAGAGCTCTGTGCATCCAGTGGCTAAAAGAGTGCCGTGTGCTCTGAGTGAATATTGAATAGAAAGGACACGGCTGCACAACCAAAGCCAGCCTTCCATGCTGTTGCACTGATTATCCCAGTCTCCCAGATCAAGAGTCGATTTCTGGGATACAAGTCAATATTTACTGCATCAGCAGACGTCAACATGCACAACATACTTCTCAGGCTTGGCCTGTTGCTGTCACCAGTAATTAATCCCGGATAGCAGGATTCAGTGACATTCCTAAAATGATCTTTATGTGAACTTACAACAACAAAAGAGGGATCCAAAAGTTTGATAACCAAGTTTACTTCTTTTTGGCATGGATTTTCTTTTTTGTCAACTTGATTCTCAGTAAATCCCTGAAACCAAAGCTTTTCTTCTTTTTGTCTGTATTTTCAAATCCTTGTGTGCTGTTTACTGTTAAATGCAAGTCATACAGAGAAAGGCATACAGTAAGCCCTTGATTCCATGATGAGGTGAAGGAAGAACACATTGTCAGAAACACAACACAGGTTTTAGCTTGGAAAATGAAACGGTTTGTTTTACAAAACTAGTAACACATTTAAGAAATCTTTAAAAAATATAATATAATATATATAATATATAATAATATATTAAAAACTGGTGATCCAAGTGTAATACACATTGGCAACAATCAGTACATTTACATGACAAAGCATTTTCGGAAAACTAATGTTTTTGGAAAACTGAATCAGAAAACTGATTTTCTTAAAACGTCACGATAGAAAATCTAATTACAATTCAACTGTATACATGGATTGAAGTTTTCAGAAAACGCAGGATATTTTCATGTGCAAAGTACTGTAGTAGCCTAAGTACAATCTGAAGACCGGACATTTCTGCTATAGAATGGAGACCAATCCAATATAGTGCTTTATCGAAGTGGCAGGTCTTAAATTCAAAGATTACTGTCCCATACCTCTATTCAGATTCCCCAAATTGTGCAATCAGCCTTTCCAACAGCTCATCCTGTCTAAATTACCAGTTTATTTTACAGACATTATCTTAAATTATCACGTCATTTTAAAGCTGAAAAACATTTGCTGCTTCAGAATGGGCTATTAGTATTAACAAATACATACAGACTTTAACAGATGTATTACTTATCCCTAACTAGACAAATAAATGCGTGCAGACTGACTACAAATTATTATTATTTTGTCTGTTTTCTAAAACCATGTGCAGGAATGAAGGTCCAAGTTTGCACATGTGCAGTACGCTATCGGAATAAGTTTTCCGAAAAGTGTGTTTACATGATACACATTTTGTTAGTTTTCAAAATTTAATCAGAAATGTCTAGGTGTTTTTTTCCGAAAACTGACTTTCGGTATATTCCGATACATTTTCCTAAAACTGTGTTTACATGACTTTTGATATCGAAATTAGTTTTCCGAAAACTTAGTTTTCTGAAAAATATCTGAATTCTTATGCTCATGTAACCGCACTGAATGTTGTTTACCTCCATTTCTGCCTGTTTGACAGTATGCACAAACATACCATACATCTAATACTACTTAAGCGATAGAGCCCGTCGATGCGGGCTCTACAGTGTGGTAGATGACTGCGACTGGAGTTATGTGTCTCGAGCCGTGGGCGAGGGCGCTAACGAAAGTCAAGGTCATCTACCACACTGTAGAGCCCGCATCGAGAGGGCTCTGTCGCTATTAGAAAATTATTTATTTATTTTCTCTTTACAAAAACAAAAAAATAAACCTATATTTACCTTGAACTTCTGATATTTCACCGGGTAACCTGAAGAAAATAGTCCCTAAAATAAGTAGAATAGACAAATGACATACACGTAGAGAAAAAAAAGTTTAGGATTGTTTAGGATTGTTGAATAGTCTGTGTAGTATAGATTCGGACTCGAAACGTGTTGTTGGAGGCGGGGCGTCATTCAAGTAGACAGGGAGTGGATTGGCTGGTGCTGAAAGAACTGAAACAGGGCTGGCACTTTGACTGGCTGGTTTTGGGGGAGGGTGTTGTTTGGAGCCAGCTGATGACAGAATTGTGGACCAATCGTGTCTTTCCTGTTGATTTGCTCTCCAGCAGCTGCGAATTCATCCATCCTTTTGGTGTCCTGTCACAGACATATGATTTCACTTGTCTCAAGACCAGAGTCAGAAAGTATGTTTAAGTAGCTTTTTATATTTTCATATTAGTTGTAGAGTAGAATGTCTTTATGTGCAGATTGATTTAAAATTGAATTCACAGTTAAGCACTTCAACATTCCAGCGGGCATCCATTCAAAATAGAAGCCCTCTAGACCTGGAAGCTGATTGGCTGTTCGCACTCAATCGTTTTCTAATTACATTTGGAGAACCTTACATCTCTCTGTGTACATACTGGTACATAGTGCATGCGATGATACATTGTGTATACACAGGTGCAGTTATGAATGTATGTTAAAAAATACTTGTTAGGTGTGATTGTGACAGGGCGGAAGTCCTGCACCTGTAAATTGTGTGTTTTGTTGTGTATTGTTTAAATAAGATTCATTATTTTGAATTTAAGTTTGGCATGGATAGGGTTTATTCCATCCCTATCAGATCCATGAGGGGAACGTGGCTAGGTCTTGATTGAATAATTGATCATCAATCAAGACCCAGCCACGTGGTATAAAGGAAGCCAAACTCCTTTGTTTGAAGAGGAGAGTTCAGTGAATGTTGATAGCCTGCCTAAACAGGACGAGTTTGGACAAAAGGAGAACCTTTAGTGAATGCCACAGTTCAGACTAAAGGTACTGTGGCAGGATGGTCGCAGTGCGCAGGTGTGTGGTGATGTCACGGACCAGGAAATGAAAAACACAGACAGGACGGGTGAAATGATGAAAGCGCTTGCTTGTGCCGGTTTATTGTAAAAATAAAAAAAGGTTGTACAAAAACACAGGACACGGCACTTTACGCCAAAATAAAAAAGACAAACAAAACAGACTAACATTAAACAGACAGACAAACGAGTGGACGAACATACAAACAAGTACTGCGCTGGTGCTTCCAGCGCGCAATAGCAATTGTTATTTTTTATTTTTAAATTAAATTAAATTGCTCATTGTACCATATTTATTTGTTCCAGTGTTGTTTTTTTTTGTTGTTCTTCGTTTTGTAAATAAACATGTGCAACAGCGCTTTTACTGCAGCTTCTTGACTTGAGTCTCATTTCTGATGGTGTCAGTGCTATATATAGAGAGACTATAATTAAATTGATGTGTTCTGTGTTGCTGCATAAATGGAACAATTTTATTCAATTTATTTAAAAATTGCAGTCAGCTACACAGATCACCTTTTGCACATTTCTTGGAAACCAGAACAGCAAAGTACCTTGCTTAAACAGCTGGAGGTTATTACTACCATGTGATCATTCTTGATCTCGTCAGTTGCACATGTTCAGTGGTACAGACACCTACTGATTTTACAGGGGTGATACCCACAGGGGAAAAGTCAGGGCATGGTTAAGCAAATCTTTTGAAATATTTAAGATGCAGCGGAATTCACCCTGGTACTGTATCTAGCAGTGATCCAGCACTCCCTAACACCATTCCTGAACAGAGATCTGTTTGTGTTGCTGGGACAACAGGGATATCAGTGCTCGACAAAACACTGAGCTCACTAGAAGCAGAGAAGTTTATTATTGTTCACAAAAATGTAATGTATTTTGATTGAATGCTGCCTCTTCAATGTACCATATAGTACACGAGATTGAGAGGAATCATTCCACCTTATATATAAAATGTACTCATTGCACTGTATTACTGGTATGTGCTTTAAATAAAATAAGTGTGTGCACTTTCTCACCATACAAGTTCTTATCCCCACCTAAGGATAATCACCAGAGGAATATTTGCAGAGCTGTTAAGTAAATAAATCTATTTTGCAACATAACTTTGACTGTAGCAAAATAATCTATAGGATTTGCGAATTT
Organism: Polyodon spathula; assembly: GCF_017654505.1. Lineage (NCBI taxonomy): Eukaryota > Metazoa > Chordata > Actinopteri > Acipenseriformes > Polyodontidae > Polyodon > Polyodon spathula. The sequence continues at coordinate 44,486,533 of NC_054541.1, read as the reverse complement.
GGATGTTTGTTTGTTTAATTAATTTACTTCCAACTGCATATACTTCACATCCTGTAGTAAAAACATTTATTGCTTATATAAAATCCTTCAAATTAGTCAAATATTTCACATGATATGTCAGAAGGTAAACTAGCTGAAACGTTTGTCTGCTTAAGTTTTAAGTTCTTGAAAGTTTTAACCTTCTCTCAAGCCCTGCATAATCCTTTAGACTGTGGTAGAGGAGTTCAGAGTTTGGGGGTCAAGCTGCAGACTCTAGGGTGCACATTTCGTCTGCTCGTACATGATATAGACACAATGCTGTGGATGACAGAAGCATTTGACCTAAGCCTGTAGGAGCAAGAGCTGAGGTTGCTTTAAAAGTCAATAGCAGCAAAGTCTACTTGAATGGATACCCCATCGGATAACACTCTACCCACGAGCAAAAGTCTAGAGAAGAACAGTATCCGAATTCTTCACTGTCTGTAGCATAAGTAATGTAGCCACCAGCAGGGTATTCTCATGGATACTAACCTCGCTGTTGGCTGTAAAGGTGGACACATTTTATAACTGGGGGAATGTAAGTATCAACACCAAGATTACCTTTTTTTTTATAAAGCAGCAGTTGTTTTGGATCATATTCAACAACAGATATGTGAAAAACATATCAAGAAAATGGTGTTTCAACAGTAAAAAAAAAAAACCAAAAAAAACACAAAACACATTTGTTAAACAGGATTTACAATCATATGTTAGTCTCTCAAATGTGCATGGTCTGGATTATCAATAGGGCGTGGAGCCACCATTGGTAGCCAGGGTTTTATAGCAAAGTGTCTTCAAGGCATTTGTTCTAAAGGGACACGTGACAATTCCTCAAGGATTTACCATCATCACAAGCTCCTTCAGGGTCCATGGATTGCAAATCTGTAAATACAGTATAATCGTAAATCTCGAAAAACTACTCACTTCTAAATCTTTTGTAGTCATGTTTGTATTACTTTAGTATAAATACATGTTAATTTGGATTCATATGTTGTTTTTTTCTGACTTTATGTGAACGAAAAGACACACATTTGCCCGATTTTCCATTGGAAATAGTGATATTTTGAAATATCACTGTCCTGGTCACAAAAGCAGAGTTTGTGGGGAATAACAGCCATTTTCTATACTTTTGAGGCATAAGCAATTAGGAAATAACACTTACTACCCAGGAACCAAAAAAAAAAAAAATGTATTTGTTACACGGTGTAATTTAGCATTTTTGAGAGTTTTTTTTAATATGGATCAAGTTCATAAAAGCTAAATTCTCCCACCTCCTTAATGTACGTCAATGAATGGACCTATTCCAGTGCTTGCAGCTGCATTAAACCATTTAGCTGTCATGTACTAGCTGTGCTTCAGTACAAGCACACTGAGTGCTTTTAGAGGACTTTCAGAACCTCCTCCTTCGTTTAGTTTGCTGTTTAAATACTACTGCTAGAAATAGGGCGATCGTACCGTATTGCAAGTACCACCATTGAAATCACATCCATTAGGAAATGCCAGGTGAAGGCAGTAAAACCTGTATCTTGTTTTACTGTTTCCAAATATAACTCATTCCTGTAAGTAATGTGTTCTGACAACCTGCAAAGTGACTGAAAAGGCAACGGCTGCTAAAGATTTTGATATCTGGATGGTGCCAATGAATGCAGTCCACACAATAACATCTTCCACTGAATACAGGGAACAAGCAAGATTGGCTGGATTCAGAGGTTGAAACCGCTTACTAAAAATGGGTGCTTGAGTATTCAAGCAAACACAGCTTTGAAATAAAATCATAACCATGTTTGTATTTGTAGCATAACATGATTTCTAAATGACTATCAAAACAATACCACATAAAGTAAACTAACGCATACATGATGTCTGAAATAAAATGCAGAAGTCAAAAAAGGATCCGCACACTGGGATCAGGAAAGCGGTGACAAGGAAACCACTACATAATCAAAATATACGAAAAAAACATTATTTTATTAGACCAAAGAACAGGCAAATAAAGTGCTCAGTGCAAGTGCAAACGTTTCGGTTGTTTGACCATCTTCAGTGCTGTGCTAAACAGGTTAGTAACACATGGGTATTTCAAGCATAAAATCATGCATTTTATTGTACAGGAGGGTGTTTCTCTTTTTTCTTCATATGTATGGCTGTATGGTCATCCAGGTTTGGACCAGCATAGACTAAGTTTTAATGCCATGTAGCTGCAATTTTGCCAGCTAACAGGACCTCTTCTGGTTGTGAGCCCCCTGACTATATAGATCAGTTTCCCTGTAAAAACAATGAATAATTATTAGGCTAACGTGAGGCTAATGTTAATATCAATGTTAGGGTTAGTTGCAAAAGAAAGAATACTTTATTACTGGAAATGATTACCCAGTTAATGTAAAGCGCTTGCTAAACACCTTAGTGGGAATCCCCTTACTACCTAAATGGTCAAGCTCTGTATTGCAATATAGCCCACAGCCTGTCATCTGGAAGCATTTGAATAAATCCCAGCAGTGTCCAAAAAAAAAAAAAAATATACAAACAGAGTTCATTGGGTTGTTTAAAATCATTTTTCATTTTAATAATTCTCTCGTTACTGGTATCTTGAAAAGAATATGTATCAAGATAAGGGTACCCCAAGTTCTTGCTATGACAATGACAAGAACAATATATTTAGAAGCCTGTATATTCAGTTTCTGTCAGTATTTTTAATTGTATCAATATCGATTTTTAGATATGTTTTTTAAAATGTCAAAATATTTAGCTATGGGAGCAGTAAATATATGCTATATTTGTTTGTTCAGTTTGTTTAGGGGGCTTGATAGAATACAGACCAATGCACTGTGTGACCCTAAACCAAAAGGGCAGTGGAAATTGTACCTTGATGTTTACTATTGTGTCTGATATAAAAAAAAATATAGGATACCCATTATTATTAAAATCTGATAAATGTAGTGAATGTCAAACTATATTTCATGCATTGAAAAGAGTTCATGAGTTAAAGCTTTGAATAGGGCCCAGAAAATCAAAACCAATGACATCCGTAATGAAAAGATTAAGTTGCAGGCTATTATAAATCAGCTTTGCATTTTTTCTCATTTCTGAAACTGTTATTCTCTTAGAGTAGAGTCCAAGTACCTTTTGTCACCCTGTATAATCTTATATTCTTTCATTGTCGTTTTTCATGCTACATTACATTATTGTGTGAACATTTAGGTGATTTTACAGCAGAACATTGTCTAATGTCTGAATTTGTATGTAGTAAATAAGCAACTAAAGAAATAAAAGGGTGTAAATTCAAGGGTCCTGCAGGTATGAACTTTTGAGATGTATATTTAATAATGAGTCTCTTATGCTACAGTTGTGTCTTCAATATCTTCTCCAGATCAGGAGTGCAGTTTTCTCTTTTGTTTTGTTTTTTGTAGAATGCGGGGGTTGGGGGACGAGGATGTGGGGGGAACGGGGCTGTTTGGTCCAGTCTATTAAAGAAATACACTATAGAAAGGATTTTTAAAAAGCTTTTTTTCCTCTCCTAGGTTCTGCTGGCTAATTAAAGAGGCGGTTGCTAAGAGATGACAAGCAGCCTCGCAGAGAGCCTGTGATGTGCTTTTGCTTTAACCTTCAACACTCAGGTTTTCTGAACTGAATTCAAATCCTCAAAAAAGAAAAATCCAGTAAAGTAGCATGGCAGCTTTAACAAACACCTGTGCAACCAAAACAGCACGGAACTCACATCTGAAAGAGGAACCATTCTCTGCCCTCTGCACTGGGGATATGGGCTGCAATGGGACGGAACATCTGGAAACGGGACAGTTAGCCATGTTAGAAAAAACACATGAGTTCTTCCAGATATGTGATGTGGAAGATAAAGGTTTTATCACACGCAGGGACATGCAGGTAGGACTTAACAAAGTTATATATACTGGTATGCATATCCCCCAAATGTTTCTTTGGGAAATTCACTGATGACTGCTGATTGCTGATTGCAGGTATTTTAAGGTTATTGGAAGATTGCATGACTTTCACAACTTTTTTTTGCTTTAAACGGGTAAAACAGATGTGTATGAATGAACTGTTTAAATGTAACGTATCTCATAACTCGTTAAGAGTTATGAGATCGCGATTAATCCTTACATGTGATTAAACTTGAATCGCTTACCAAGAACGACCTTGTCCAACTTCAGTAATCCTTCAGTCCGTCTTCAAAGTGCACATGGTACATTTTTGGGGTGCATTTGACCCCTTTGCGCCTTCCGAGGGTTACAATTTTTTTTTTTTTTCACATACCACAATCACAGCTTCTGCTTAACGGCAGAATATATTGTTAGGAGTTGTTGGAGAGCTGAGGGAGATGTAGAAATGGTGTTTCACCTCTAAAATTATTTCTCTCTCAATATATGTTTAGACAGTTGTCATTTTCATGAAACTATGCATTTAAGTGTGTATAATACAAATGTTTCCAGCACTGTGTTTGATTACTGTATCATTTACACTAGCCTGCTTATTAGCTCCTTCAGTGCATTATTGAAAACATATGATTTTATTATGTGATCATTTAAATAAAACATCTTTCATATACTAGGCTACCACTATTGTACACTTGTAGAATCAATGCCTGAGAGAGACGACAGGCAGTTCAGCATAAATGTACCCCCCTTTACAGGACTTTGAAACCTTGATAACTGTGCTATTAGGATTGGCATTCTTTTATTTTCTTTCTTTCTCTTTGTGCACTTTTTTTCTACGAAAAGATTGAAGCTGCTTTTTTGCCCAATAGCGACTTCATATTGAAGCAAAGAGTCATGGTAACAATTATTATATTTTGTACATGTTAAGTTTGCAAGTATGTGTTTTAAAGGCATTTACTGTTGACAGCATTTTTTTTTTTGAATGAAATAAACACAATATTTAAAAAAAAAAAAAAATACACTTAACACTTCGAAATAATGCTTATTCAGTACAGAACTGTTTAGATAATTATATAAACCAGTTGTTTGTTGTTATTTTGCTTTAAATGATAAGATAACTGTGTTTATGTATGTGGGGTGTATATGTACCCCTTTCTGCCTTCCTGCTGCTCTGGAACCCCAATTCACTGTATATGTAAAACCTTTATCCCTCCATACACTGAACAGTTAATTGAGTATATTATTGACAAAACCTTCCAGATTAGAACATCTGGCAGCTAATCTATTCAGTTAAAAACAGAAAAGTGCTCATTTGTACATAGTCATATTTGGCGGTGCACAGATACAGAGAAAACACTTTACTACAGCCGAGACTCTCTCTCTCTCTCTCTCACACACACACACACACTTGGATTATTAGTCTTCCAGGGTGCTCTGAAGTACACTAAATGTACCTTTGATAGCCAACTCATTTTCATATTGAAGAGGTTTCTCTGTAGTGTTACCTTTGATCCTTTGTTCATGACAACGGATTTGTAATTCTGAATTCTCCCATGGTTTTTTTTCTGCACGATTTTGACTACTGCATATAGTTTTTACTTTTAATTTGCTAAAACGGCAGAGGTTTTGATTCTAAAAAAAAAATAAAAAATTAGTGCATTTCTATAACTTTCATCTGTGTCTGCTTTGTAAATGACACTTGAGTCCAGGATGCTAAACCACTGCCAGTCTGAATCTATTAAAAAGTGCAGCTCCACTGACACTTCCACAGTGGCACCGCTGCTTTCTTTTGCCTTCAGTTTTCTAAAGATTCAGCTTCACGATGCTCTAACGTGCAATTTTAAGAAACCTCAATTGCTTAGAGTTCAGCATTCTCACTTGCCAGTTGTCTTGCTTGTAGAAACTCCAGATATAGTAAATGTCTCTATAGCCTGTGAGCTGTGGGTGTCTCTCCACACTGGGAGAGGCAGTTTGGAAGGGCAGTGTAAAGAGTGAAGCACTGTAGACAGATATAACCATAACTCCATAAGAACAACAGTAACATCAACAAAGGGTGGCTCTTCAGGCCAAACGCATCAGTGCTTTACAGATGAGTACGATTCAGCTTTCAGAGCATGTATGTCATGCATTTCAAATGTGTTCAAGGTTCATCAGCAGTGATAGGCAGCGGTACCCATAGAGATGGTGCGTAATGGATGAAAGAGTGGCTTCCCGGAGAAACTCATTTAGATGCTTGTACAAGAAGTAGGCTGTTCACATTAGCATTCCACTAAAAACCATCACGTGACATTAATACAGTATGTTCATACTATTTAGTCAGGAGAAGGTTTAAATATTTTACCAAAAATAAGGAGGCATTGCCGAATTAGCCAATAAAAGTTTAAGGTTCATGGATTTAGGTGGGTGTTGTTTCACTGTTTACAGAACTCTGATGCAGTATTTAACTTGTTAGTAATACGATACACAAATAAGCACTTTTCTTGGAGTTTTTATCCTCGGATTCATGCCTATGTCCCATTTTATAGTTTTAAATATATGTAATGTTTATAAAATTTGAATGAAATGTGCCTACAAAAACAGAACTTGCATATGACTGCATACGAGCGAAACGAAATGCATGATGGGGGTTCGTAAGCGGACGAAGTAACAAACAGCCTCACTTTATTCTGTTTAGCCATGTTTCTGATGACTTGAGTAAATGTAGTAACTCGGACCGCGACTCTCCATATTAAATACATTTGTTATTAAGTGTTCACAACATTGCCCAATAGTGTGATCTTCAGTTTCCAAGGCATCGTCAGTATAGCCAGTGACAATTGTTGACAGACCTGCATGGGCTACAATCGTTAAAACAAAGGCTTGATTTAATTATTAAAGTGCAAAAACATGATCATTTTTGTCACAAGGATCAAAGCTCAGGGTTTTCAAAACCTGGGTGTCACATAAAAAAGATACTTGACAAATAGCAGAGTGTGCCGAGTAATCTGTTAGGTGACGTGATTGTGGTTTCTGTCAAAGGGTGCTATTGTTTCTCAGAACCGTATTCGTCTCATTTTGGTAGCACTCTGATCCAAGAGAGGCAAAACCACAACAGTCAGCTGTGTGTCCATGAGAGGAGCTTCTGAAAGCATACTGTTCTTTTCATGTGATGCTTCTATTATTTGACTTTCTCTACTCTTAATATTGGATCAAGTGTAATTTTAAAATGAAAAAAACATGAAACGTTGTTCTTTCATAAAAATGTTTTGATTGGACAGCCTGACATCACCCAATACAATACTAATTGCAATCGCTTCTTAGATCTGAGAAACAGCTTTTTAAACAAGTGAAGAAAGGATTTTGCCCAAAACATCCTGAAAATAAAATATTTTTTAATCTTTTAAACTTTTTGTGTACATTTTTTTTTAAAACCTTTTCTTTCATATGCCTTCAATTTTGTACACTGCAGTGTATGTGTGTGTGTGTGTGTGTGTGTATATATATATATATATATATATATATATATATATATATATATATATATATATATATATATATTGGACGGGAACTAGACTTAATATAGCTAGGATACATTGTGACCTTAGTGTTAACAATAAGTCACATGTCAGTTTGTCTTCTGCATGCCTGTCTCAAAGAGAGACAAGCAGGCTTCAAGAGGAGCAACATACTACCTAAGAAGAATGTAAACAAACTCTACTGTAAACACGGTCTACTATCTGATTAAACACTGTGCAAAGAAGGATCCGTCTCTATTGGTTGAGTTTTCAACAGGATCACAATACATACTGCAGAGTAACGTCAGCATACTAGGCATGAGCAGATAGAGGCAAGACAAGCGGACTCTCATTTCGCATAGTTATTCATTCTCGTAGTCGTGTCGGTTGTTTGAGGATGAGGACGTCCCTTGAAAGGTTGAGCACAATGTCTTTCCTGTGATCAAAATTGTAAGTTTTGATTTGATGTGACAGTTTACTTACTTACTTTTTTTTTTTTTTTTCTAAAGCACTGCTCTGTTTAGAATTGGAAAGAATGCCATCAATTCCACTTACATGTTGCAGATCTATAAATCTTTAGAACATTATTGTTACTATGCCAATAGTATTCCGAGTCCTATTCATATATTCATGACATATGTTGCTCAGACAGGTAGAAGAAATCTGTTAACAAGGTGCATTTGGAAAATGGAAAAGATTAAAGGATTGCATTTCATCATTTTTTTGCTTTGACCTCTGTTGCATGTACTTTCTCTGGATTGTAAGTAATTGGTTCCTGCTTCAGTCCTGTCCTAGAAAACTTGCAGCATATATAGTTTGTAAATCATATTCGTTTAAACAGCGGGGTATTTAAATACCTGCATCTAAACATCAGTTAAATTACTAAAAAATAAACCTTTCTGAGGGGTTTTTCATATTTTTAAAGACATAAAAAACCAAAGGGACAGACATGCATTATTTACATAGGCCTCTTTATTGTTAAAAAGTGACTATTTAGATCTTCCTTTTGTTTAGATCAATTCAGTACTCCAAAATGTGATGAGGTAACATTTTTTAAAGGTGTACCCAGCACTCCAGATGAGCCTCTGCTGGCTATTTTATGTATTGAAAAAATATGAATTACATATGCTATTTTAAATGTAATGCATTATGAATATGCATAGCAATTTTGCTGCACAGCTTGAGTTTGCATGTTATTAAGCTTCTGGAGGCATTACTTGCATTAAAAGTTTTCCTATAGAACAGTCAAAATTACCTGGAAATAACAGGTTATATTAAGCGTGAATAAACATGAATTAAAGTTTCTTATACATTTCTTAGATTGTATTTTAAAGTTCATTACATTGGTACAAATAATAGATAAAACACTCTACCAATCAAGGTATTATAATTTATAACAACCTCCTCCACTAGAATTTCTAACTCCTCTGCACGCAATTTTGTTTGCATTGTCTCTGCCTGTCCCCCGCGGACGGCTGTCTGTCGATCACTCATTTATTGGTCAGTGTAAGCCACCTCCAGCTTTCACAATAAGCCACTGACCAAAAGATACGCTGGGGCTTATTATATCAAACCAAGTCTTGGACATTATTGTGCACATTAAATTATCACTCGCAATACATGTAGTGTGCACGCTATGGTAGCGTAGCTGCAGTTGCTTTAAAGCCCTGTATCCAAGGTTAAGCGATCTAATAGAACTAGTGTTCATACCTCACCACTTTTTGTATTGTCGTCTTGAAATAATGTAACGTTTTATTGCTACGAGAGTGTATTTTTCATTACAGCTCTCTACTGTATGTGTGTCTTTTTAAATGTTATGTCTGAGTGCATTGCTGCATTAAAGAGCTGTAAATAATAAAATGAAACTTCTCTTATAAATGAACACTTAGCTTTCTAATTTAATCAAATGCCATAGCGGATGCCACTCAAATAGGTGTTAACACTGATGTGAAGAATAATAGATCATTTTTATATTGGAGAGGTTAATTGCTATACTAAATACGCAAAACCTGAGCTAAAAAAAAAAGTTCTATAGTTTATCAATCCGGGTCCATTTTATTGTTTGATTGTAGTTCCTTGATGTGTAACAGAAACATTAACAAAAAGCTACAGTATAATATAAATGTGAAATTCATTCATTCATTCTACATTTTTTTTGTATTTAATTGTTGTTATTTGCCCAAAATTGCAATTTATAGCAGCTCAAAAAAACCTGCATACACGTATATGGTGCCTGTTCCCAGCAACACTGTTGTGTCAACCAGTATTTGTCTTTTAATTGATGTAGAAGGCAGTGTATAGTCACACAGATTTTATTTCAAAAAATGACCTTAAAACCAGTTTAATCTGAAATGCAGCCACTACACTTATGGTCCGTAAGCATAATAAGTGAGAATATTAGAACATCTCTGATACTTTGGAAACCAAGCTTTGGTCCTCAATTACAAAACTATCAAGACTTTTTTTTTAGCAATATTTTGTAAAGGAATGGTTTTTAAAGCCAGTTTTGATTATTGAATCAAGTTGCAGTTCATCAGATGTTTAATAGGGTTTGAACTCTAATCTATTTTTTAAAGCACTGTTTAATCTAAGTGAATGTTTACAAACACTATTCATAAAACTGTCCTTAAAAAAGGAACATTCCATAAAGCAATCCTTACAATTTTGTGAATTTTTCACTTTGCTGCATCCTGTTTTGAAGATTACATATTGTCTAAAAGATCTAAAAAATGAAAACAATCACAACAAAAAACAAGTTGTCTGACGAGCACTCGCTAATGATGCGCATAACGTTATAATATGACTGTGACAAAGTGTGTATATTATATCACCCCTGTGTATGTTATCTGTTTTATGTTGGTGTGGTGTGTTAAATGTTGGTGTATAGTGATTGGTACACAGGATATAAACGGGTCTATGTAACACGAGTGTTTAAAATGTATATTTGTATTTAGGCACGAGGATTGCACAGCACTTCACGTGCAAGTAAAAAGTAATAATATGTGAGCACGGGGAATTGCACTTTATTAATTCATGTGCAGTTATACCGAGACTCCAATTGAATGACTAATTAACAATCGAGTCTTGGTACAGCTGCATAAAAACAGCATGTTTTCACCCACTCGGGGTTGGGTGTTCGGTGAGTGGAGAACGGGATAGGAGAAGGAGGTAAAAGTAATCATAAGAATAATAATAGCAGTTAAAGTATCTGCTCACCGTGTTTGTCTGTGTTTGTGTTTGTTTGTACAACCATTTTATTTTCTGTTCTGTTTATTAAATGCTGAATTAAATCATTGGCTCAGCTCCACCAAACCACACCTCTCCGTTGTTTAATTTCCTGCTTCTGGTCTGACGCCACCCACTCCGGCCGTCTTTGTGTCAATGACGCACATAATGTAAACTGCAGAGAATACATACAATCAAAAGCAAGAGTCCAGATCTTAAACTCAGTCCTGCAGGAAGCCTGAAAGCCAGTGCAGTTTGCTATGTAGTGTCTGTAAGAACACGGGCTGCATATTTCTGGATAAGATTTATCTTTGCCTAATGAACTGCTGAACTTGATACTGTTTAACTTGTGAAACTTTTTTTTCTTCTTGATTTGTTTTTTCAGAGGCTTCATGGTGAATTACCTCTCAGCGCAGACGAGCTGGAGAATGTCTTTGACATGCTGGATGCTGATGGAAATGGGTACCTTACCTTGGAGGAGTTCACCACAGGATTCAGTGGGTTGCACAGCAATCATTGTATAGTGCCCCCCCTTAACTAGCAATATTTACCAGCACTAGCTTGATACTAGCTCCTCTATATATTGAACAGTAGCATTTCACACAATGTCAGTATATCCCTGATGGCCCTTTCATGTAAAGTTTCAAGTACTACATATACAACTATGTAAACCCAGACTCGTTCATGAGTGAAAGGCATTTCTTTCCTCTTAGAAGAGAAGCCAACTGGATAACGGGAGGGGGGGTGTCTTTCAGCCACCTCGCACACCTTATTGGGGTAGCAGGTGGCGAAACTCCTCTCCCCGTCCATCCAACCACAGGTACTTGGAGGAACATTGTTCCAGGCCATGTCTTGCACCACCAGATCTGAGATGGAGATACTATTGTTCACCTCCTGAAGCTGTATGCTCCTTCCTCCCGTCAGGAGAGGTCAAGATCTTCTGTCATCATTACACAAGGGCCACAAGCATATGGAGGGACACACTGACAGCTCTGCATCCTCTTTAGGTCAACTGGCCACTAGGAGCATAATGTCTGTCCGTGCAGGCTGATAGGACCAACCTTGTGTCTGTCACTCGCCTCCGACCGTGCAGGCTGGTAGGACCAATCTTGTGTCTGTCACTCACCTCCTGACCTTTTGCTGCACTTCTGGCTTAGTTTTTCCTCCATCCTATTTATTTTACAGGTTCTTTTAGAGAATGCCCATGCAGTCTCCACTGGCAATATTATGGCCTTTACCGACCAGCGGGCTTTAAGTGGAGTGGACTTTACCTTTTCTTTTGGAGTTCATTTTACAATTGAATACTTCATTTACAGGCCCTGTTACATTACACATTCTTTTTGAGGGTACTAAAACTATTTTTCTCAAGTCCCATATGGATATTTAAAATGGTACTATGACCAGTGATATTGGTAATGATAATAATCTCTAAATGATGATAGTCTATGTAGTATTAACCTGACTGTTGACTCCCCAGGTGAGTTCCTGTTTGGTCGAAAGATTTCCATCAGTGAAGTGCCACAGGAGCCAGTGCAGTCTCAGTCAGAGACTGTGTATCAGAATCAGTGGGAGGAGAGGCTGGCCGGAGGCGAGGATGATGAGGAGCACCATTTCTGCATGCTAATGGAGAGCCTCGGGGCCAGCAACCTCTTTGAAGAGTAAGTCAGAGTTGATGTGAAATGTACTGGTTCCACTCTAAAGGGTAATGCGAGTGCGATGAAGAATATAATCAAAGAATTATATTGTTCTGAACATTACCTAGAGAAACACTGTTAAACAAGCATAGATGCTAAAGGTGCTGGGGCATAGGATTGTTCAGTTATGGCCAATAATCATCCAGTACCCCTAAGAAAAACCTCCTGGCTGGCCTTCATACGCATCCTTCCTGGTTTCAGTCAGAATATGCAAGTAACTGTAACAAGTACAGAAAAACACAGATTTCACATATTATGTTGATTACAGCCAGATTTGGTGTATAATTTATCTTAAAAGGCTCACATGAGAATTCTTCTTTTAAAGCAAAGGTTTATTGATTGAGGCAGTGGTTTGTATATATGTTGAGTCATAAGCTATGCAGGCACTGTTATAATGCTTATAACGCTTACATACTTGATATGTGTTTGTGAGCATAGTGCCCATGTATTGATAACAAGCTGGTTTACTGTTCATGAGTTCTTGAGTATTTGATGTTATCTCTAGACACCTTTAATTCTGTCCTCAATAAAATACGAGGACACATTGAATGATGCATTGTGTTCCTTATAAACCTTTTTTTTGTATTCTTGTTCAGATTCTTTTGAATGCAGAATTCTATTTTTCTTTTATTTCATTTTTGTTATTTATTTTGTTTGCCTTGCTTTGGGCATTTCAAATCTCAAAATCAAATGATCAAAAATGCTGACTCCTTTCACATGTATGACAAATAAGTTATGCAATGAATAACATTTGTTGCAATTTATTTTAAGGGGTGCTTTTTATTAACAGTTGTATTAATCTAGCCTCTCTGCCAGCCCCACATACTCCCTTTATGTTTAAATGTAGAGTAGGGGTGGCTCACAGAATTGAAAGATTCTAAAGGTCACATTCCAATGGAAGAGGGGTGCCTGTTCCATTGAGACACTTAGGATTCTCTGGAGAAGCTCAAAGCAAGGTAAAAAGGCAGATGTAGAGAAAATGATCACTAAATATTGGAGTAACCATAACTAAGAATCACATTTTTTCACAGTCAAAGTGAAGTGAGGAGCCTGTGGGCTCAGCTGAGGAGAGATGAACCCCACCTGCTGTCAAACTTCGAGGAGTTTCTCACCAGAGTGTCATATCAGCTGCAAGAGGCCAACAAGGAGAAGAAGGAAATGGAGAGCGCACTTAAGAGGTCTGAGCTTTACATGTTGAGTCTGAACTGCCATTGCACTGAGATGTGAATTGCATCTAAACTGCTACCTGGTAATGTTGTGGGCAATGCTCTTTTGCCCCTCTGTTTACACGATGCATTTCCAGTACAGTAAGTTATACATAGTCATAATTAAATGGGTTGTATTGTTGTTATTGTTGAAGTTTTCTTGACTAAGGATCTCATATTAACAATTTATTAATAATCATATTATCTGAACAAAGCGTCCGTATTAATGTAGATAATATATCACTGTAACATGAACCTCAGCTTCCTATTGCATTTTCTCACATCACATTTTTTTGACAAATGTTTTTTGTTTTTTTCATTTACTTTTACTTTAAAGCCCTGGACATAAACCACCTGAGTCAAACAGTGACGTTTATAAAAAGGGATTACTATAAGTTGTGGGTTAGAGTTCACAGTAAAATCAAACATTCTGAGCCTGCCATAGCTACTGCACCTCAGTAGGTTATGAGCAGAGCAAAGCAGTTGGTTCACAGCCAGAAAACCCTAATGCTGTTCTTCATTGAAGTGCATGGAAGCAGGAATCCACTCTTCAAGAGTATTGTTCCAACCCTACTTTAGACACAGTTTAAATACACATGCAGTGGGTCTGTCAGGGGTACATGGGGTTAGTCATTGGTGAAAGAGGGTTGGGTTTAAATCATGTTTTTCAAACAGCAGGTCTTTTGTCTTAGAAAAATCAAATCACAAGGCATCACAGGAGCTCTAGATTTTCCAAGAAAGAAAAAAAGAAAACATGGTATAATTGAATTTAGTAATAAACTGGATTAAGGGCTTAACATTAACCATTAGTAGACTGTGAATGTCATTTGTTGAGTTGTTAGAATTGTGTGATAAATGTGTCTGTGGTCATAAATAGCTGTACAGTTCTAATGGAACTGTTTGTCTCTGATAATTGGTTATCCATGAGAAACATTCACTTCTTTACAGCTGACTTTAATGAGATATTTTGCCATGCTGGGAAAGCCTAGAAATCTCATCTCAATAAGTTAGGTCATACAGCTTGTTTTGAAAAGGGACCCAGAGAACAGAAAATAAACTGTTACATTTAACACCATTTATTCTCATAAAATCATTGAAAAATTATTTATTACACGTACTGTGAGCAAGGAAATGAAACCAAATGTTGAATATGCATTGTCAGTTGTGTACAAGAAGCATTTACTGTGCATAAAAGCTGACAATCTTTGTTCTCATGAGGGGAAGTGTCAGTTGACAATCAATGTTTCTTATAATATCATATTAATACCCTTTGCCTTAGTTTGGGACACCTACCTTTCTCTTAGGTCAACTTTCATCAATCAAGAAGCTCCATTCCATGGCACTACCACACAGTAGATGACCACGAAACATTGATTTGGTCAAGAGTGATAAATACACTGAGTTATATTTCCTAGACATCTATACTGGTTGGCAGTGTTAAGAATTTAGAACAAAGCAAGTCTTAAAAAACAGAATTCATCTGAGCAAAACTGGACCAGTGTGTAGGTGCAATGTATACCTGTATACTTGTAACAGGGGTAACTGATACTTGTGTGGGTCTGAATAATAATGAGGCGGACATAGAGCATTGGATGTTGACACGCCACACAGGTGTGCAGATTAAATAACACACACATTATGCCACTAGGGTACCAGCAATTGTAGCCCGAGCATCAGATTTAATAAAGAAATAAAAAAAAAACAAAGATAAAAATAGCACAAGACAGTCAGTCGCCTTGAGCTGTGGCGCAGATGCCTTTTGAGCTGCACACAGCCTCACCGGGCACGCCCCCTAGCCAATCCGGACCTCCCAATCAGCTCAGCACCGGACGAGTCTAACTGCTCAATTGGTTGCCGAGCAACACGTCTCCTGTTCCACATCCCAGCTGCACACATTTGTGCAAGAACCAGCCTCCTTGTCACAATACTGTGTCTTTGGAGCCCGTGACACATTTTCTAAAGTAGCTAAAGAATGGCATTATTATAAAGCAGCTTAAACCATGGACATTAAAGCTACCTTTGTTTTTATAGAATAATAGTCTGCTCTCAAAGGTTATGATCTCAGATTGTATTAAGTCTTCAGAACAGCCTCACCTTTACAGCTGTTTTTTTTTTATTCAGCTAGCATGGTGTTATACACAAAACCCAATATCTTTCAAAATTTCTTTCTATGAGTAGTTGTCACTTGAGAAATGTGGATCGCAGTGTTCTTCAGCATCATGTGGTTTAGCTCTGAGCTTTTCACATGGCCTTTTAATCCTGGGAAGATGTACAGACTTGCAGCCAGATGCTTTTCAAGGGTTTTTTTCAATTTATATGATCCGTTTGAAAATTAAATATTTAATTATTTTAATACACCTGCAACTGTTCTGCACCATTTATGGTTTTATTAACAACAAATTCTAAAATAAACCACTGGGTGGGCCTCATCGTTTATTAGAATTCGTAATGTGTACCTCATCGTACATTACACTTACAAACAAACAAATCTCCCTCCAACGAAAAAACAGCCCCCGACTGCTGTCTCTAGTATCAGGAATAGGTTATTTCCTCATACACTCAACCAGCCATGAATTTATCACATATGTATACTGCTGCAAACAGCTGATCTAATGGAAATTTTTTGAATACATTTCCATAAGCAGGCCTTTGTAACCAATATGATCATAGCTCCTCCTCTGGTTCTTGACAGGCAGGCAGACACTCCTGCTCTGGCCTTTGAGAATGGAAGCTCATCCACTTTGGCCTTTGAGGACGGTAACTCGGCCTTTGAGGACAGTTATTTGTCATTTAAAAGTTGAACAGCCTTTTCAGTCTTGTGCTGTGATTAATGCTACAACATAGTCATATACTGGGAACTATGCCTGGTTCTATATAAGCTGGTAATGTACAGGTTGACACTTCTCATGTGTGTGAGTTTTCTGTTTGATCCTGTAGTTCACTAGATCAGTGGTTCTCAACCTTGGTCCTGGGGGCCCACTGTCCTGCTGTTTTTTGTTCCAACCGAGCTCTCAGTTACTTCATTGAAACCTTAATTGAACTAATAATCTGCTTAGTTTGACTTTTTAAATTGATTAGCTTAGAAAATGTTGGAGAATTCAATTTCCTTATATAATGTTATATTAACTTGAAGTCTCCAGCTCTTTAAAATAAGTAAAAAGCTTTGATTAGT
Organism: Polyodon spathula; assembly: GCF_017654505.1. NCBI lineage: Eukaryota > Metazoa > Chordata > Actinopteri > Acipenseriformes > Polyodontidae > Polyodon > Polyodon spathula. The sequence continues at coordinate 44,469,838 of NC_054541.1, read as the reverse complement.
TACATTAAGGGTCCAATTAAGTAATTGAGAGCTTGGTTGGAACAAAAACCACCAGGACAGTGGGTTGAGAACCACTGCCTTAGATTACTGCCTGACCTGGACTATTACACCCTCTTTGACTCTTGATTTCACATCTGCGTCCTCCATCTCTTTCTAAAGGCAGGCATTGTAGAGCCTGTTTAATAAGGGTAGTTATTTCTAAGTTTTTTTTTTTTTTTTTTTTTTATCCTACTTTGCACAAAATTGAAATGTAAAAAAAAAAGTTGAATACTCTTCTAAACACACTGCCAGTGCCTAAGAGTCCTGCAGTTCCATTGGCAGGGGACTTCACATGAAATTGAATTAAACAATATGTCAATGTGACCTTCTGCTGTGACCTAGGAGGAGTTATATATGTCCTGTTCAGGTACATACCTTTTGTACAGAGATGCATAACAGCTGTTTGCTGTTAAGACGTGCTGTACTACACTACTCCTTACCTCACTTCAACCATAGTAATAATGTGGAACAACAGCCCAATCCTGTTTGTCATTATGTTAAACAAACAATTAGTCAGCATGCAGAGGGTCATATTTTAAATATGAATTAAACAGTGTGTAACAGTGCGGTGTCATTTCACCAGTCTTTCTTCACCTGAAGGTTTGCAAACAAACAGAAACAAAAACAAAACACCATGTAGAAATGTTTCAATTCAAATGTGTTTCTTAACACTAATAAAAGTTATTACAAGGACTGGATGAGAGGAATGCATTGTCCTAACAAACATTCCAGGACAGTTTTGAAAAATATACTATTTCTTTCAATTAGCTTTTTCCTGGACATTTTCTGTTTAGGTAATATAATAAATAAGTAGGTAATACATTGCTAATATAAAGACATGATCGGTAAGATTTTTAATTTTTTGTTTTATTTTGCTACATGACTAGTTCTTCTGAGAAAGTAAATAAAATAGAGTATTCTGTTAAAAGCAAATTGTGATAGTATTCATTGTAATCTTACTGTCAGGTACAAGGAATGCAGCCATATTCATTAAAAGGAATATGAAAGTACTGTAGTTCTTTTTTTGTGTGTGTGTGTGTCCTGCATTAAAGATGACGTCCTGCACTGCAGAAAAGCTTATTAACACAGTGATGCTGCATTCTTACAGTTACACAGGGCTTTTAAAGAGTTTAAAAAGATTTGATAAAAACAGTAAAGGAATGGGTAAATTAGCTCTGCTAGACAGAAAAGTACAATAAATTGGGTGCAGTATTCTTTTTTCTTTGGTATACTGTATACAACTAAGTGTTCATAGTTAGGTAATGGAAAATACAATGCCTTAGGCGTGACTTTGCCAGCAGTCTTCTGAATGAGCCCACACAATTACCAATTCAATGCAGTAGCTTTAATCAGCATTTGCAAACATGGCACCCAGGAGTCAGTCTTGTAATTAGCTGTTAATAATCAGTAGAAGCCACAATGTCAGAAGTTGACTTCAGACATTATTATTTATTAATCTTTTACATGTTTTACATTTCTGTGTCTATGTAAGAAAAGAAATCCTTTGGTGTTGATGCAGTTCTGTTGTAATACTGTACATGTACATCAATCTTATTAAGAATCTCCTGCTTCTTTATTATTTAATGTGCAATTATTTAATTCAAATTAAATGCAAACAAAAGTAACCAACAATGGTCATAAAGTGTTTTACTTTGTATTCTTTTCTATTTGAAAATCCTTAAAATGAAGCAAAGGTACAATCTGTTTTTATTTCCCATTGATGCAGGAAGGCAATAACTCATGATGATGAGATACAGCGGCTCTATGAAGAAATGGAACAGCAGATAAACAGTGAAAAGGAGAGAATACTTCTGCAAGTGAGCAAACTTATTTATTTATTTATTTATTTATTTTTATTTAATCGTTAGCAATGTTTTTTTACCCCGGTTTTCACCCCAATTTGAAATGCCCAATTGTTCACCGCTGCAACTTGAGATCTTAAAGGAGCTCTCTTATTATCGCTATCAACCTTCTTATTGGTGTAATTTTTCTTGCGTTGAAGACCTTTTGAGGTTCGGTTTTCAGATAATTCAAATACAACGCTGTACAATTTAAACACGCCTTCCTGGAACTGTGATAGAATTGCACCTCACCACCAGTTCGTTGCCCCTTTAAGAACATAGACCCAGACATGTAAATGGAATTTTGCAACACTTATGCACACTTTCTAATAAACACAAAACACAAATAAAACCGAAACAAAACTCTGTTTTGGAGCTCTGACTATACATTAACAGGTCGCTGACTAACACGCAGGACAGCTAAGCCATTTACCTGACATAAAACAGTACCAAAGAAACCACACCGGTTTAGCACAGCACTTCCTTTCCTTTCCTTTCCATTCCATTGACTGCTCGGAAGCAGAGCACACTTTCTGCCTTCTTCTACTCAGCAGCCCCGAGTATACTGGCTGCTGACTATTTAAACCCTGCACCTGGTCTAATTTGAAATGATCCCCAGGAGTGGGTGGTAATTAAACAATAAAAACAAACAAATGTGCATTTGTCAGTGTTTTTTTTTTTTTTTTTAGCAGAGAGGAAATTAACCCTCTCCCTGCTCACAATACCTAATCACTTCCTGTGCTCTGTGTCAGTACCACGCTAGTAGTCTGGCTGCAATCAGATCACATGACCCACAGCGCAGGAAGTAATTTGGTACCTGGAAAGAACAGTATTATTTTGATGTATATCAAAACATTTTAGTAATCAATATATTCTGAATTACAATAAAACAATAAAAAAGCATGAGCCAAAATAGGGGAGAGCAGCTATAGGTTGCTCACACTGTTAAGAAGTAAGGCAATGGATTTGAAAGCCTTGGTTATGGTAACTTGAGCAGTGTTTTCCTTGGTTTGATTACTGTAACGCTTTCCTCTTTCCGTTTAACCAGGATTCAGAGAAGTTCCTGTCCCGTAGCCAAGATCTGGAGCTTCAGCTTTCAAGAAAAGAGCACGAGCTGGATCAGCTAGTTCAGAAGCAGAGGAGGGTGATTATGAGCACTGGCTGCCTGCAATTATTCAATGCATAAAATGTCCAAAAGCATATTTGGTAACACCGTAATTCATAGTGTTGTCTTTGGGAATGTCAGAAATCTAGGGTTGATTTTGAAGAGGAACTGGGTCAATGTTTTTAACCTTTTGTTGATCAGGCTTCCTGATTTAGTGAACATGCATAATGCAGCGATTTGAATATGTAAATACATTAAAGATGCCCTCAAGCATGCTAAGTATATTACAGTTGTGTCTGTTTACTGCACTCCACTGCATCATAAAGAAATAAAGCAGTATTCTGTGAGCTCCATAGACATGTCCTTATACAACTACAGTACTTGAAATGAATGCAAACGTGTAAGTGCACTTAGGTCTCCTGTTTCTATGATAATATAAAAGCAGCAAAATAATAAGAAGGTAAGGTAATTGGAACATCAAGAGAGATGAAAGGATATACAAATTACAATTTTTTCCCATGTATGTACAATAATTTGTGGTTTTGTTGTGATGGAGCTAGTGAATAAAATGCAAAAAGGCTCAATTATTTATATTGTGACCTGTATTCTTACATTCCCAAAAGGAACAATGTTATCAGGGAAGTTATCATTGTTTTATCACAATGAAGCTGTAACTGCTCTATTCCACTGGTTGTAGTGTCATATTAATTAAGAGTTGTTTACTTCTGTATTTGGCAGTGCTTGTGACAAACAATAAACCTGGTTATAAAAGCAGTTGTTGCTAAAGAGCCGGAGTGCATCACACTGATAACGTAAATTAAGATATTTTAATGATCTCTGTCTCCGGAACTGCCTTCCGAATTCCTAGCAGGGCTTTTAAGACTAATCATACTAAATGGTATATTATATTAGCCAAATTGTCTTAATCCCCTTTTCATAAAGCACACCCTGTCTTTATTATGTGTGCAAGTCATTAGTCACTTCTTTTGTACAGATTTTAAAAATCCCTGGCACCTCTTTTATTATTGCTATCGCCAACGCGCTTCGCAACGTTTCTCACTGACAACATAGTTTCTGTATATAAAGAATCTCGGCTGGATTTGGGGAAAGGATAACCGAGCTGGAGGTAGCATTAGCTGTCTTTTAAGTTGTGTACTTAATTTTATGCTCCTCAGTGCGGAGGTTATTACATCATTTTCCCATGTGTAACAGTCTTCTCAGTGATCTCAGCTTGAAGAGGTAGAATTCAGCAGCAGTGAATTTCCTCTGCCTCAGTGGCATCCTTTCTCTAAATGCGTGAAATGGTGTAAATCAGTTGTGTTGCTGAAATGCAGACTGTACCTGTTGGGAATTCCACAGATTCCCAAGCTTCTAGGGGCATATTCCAGTATAGATAATAAAAGAACCCTCTAATGGTGCCAAACAGGCAGAATATGGTTCTAAACAAATCATGGTCAATTGGCCCTATTCACAAAGATTTAACACATTGCATTTCAGAATGATTTTAAAGAATCCAACATCAGTCTGGAACAATTTCATTTCTCTCTTGACATATTCTCCCAAGTGGCAATTGAGAAATTGCTGAAAAATATATTGTCGCGATATATACCTCATGGAACACATAACCAATATTAAAAATGAATTTGCCATTTTTCTGAAACCTTTAGTAGTACTGTGACCATTATTGCAGCTCTTTTATGGTTCTTGGCACACTTCACCTAGAGAGCTGCTGAGGTTGAAACAGTTTTGTTCGTTATCGTTGCCCAGCTGGAGCATCAGTGTATGGATCTGCACAGCGAGCAGCACGAGACCAAGGTGCAGAACGTGAAGCTGAAGCAGACCAACGAGGAGCTGGGGAAGGACCTGGAGAGGACCTGCCAGGAACTGGCCCTGGCCCAGCAGCAGCTCCAACGTCTCCATGAGGAAGCATCTCGGCTGCACGAGGAGAGAGAGATGTGAGCACCAAGAGACACCTTGGGGGTAGATTTGCTATGATATGGCTCTGTTCAATCAGATGTCCAGACATCAGGGGACACCTGTAGCTCATGTGTTAGAATTCGATAAGGTTGGAAACATAACAAGTATCTGGAAAATGTGATTAAATGTTTCCATAGAACAGGGAACGGATAGTGGTCAAATAGCAGAAGAGTATTGTTGGTGCTACTGTCTTATGATGAAATGTATGTACAGGATGTACTAGACTCAGGGATGCGGGGATCTGAATCTAGAAAATCAAGGAAATATAATTAGGGTTTTATTGTTAACAGTTTTTTCTCTTTGTGCACAGAGAAATATATAGCGTTACAGAAGGACTACAAAGAGAGAGAGCAGGTCTGCTGAAACAACTTGACCTGCTGAGGTAACATATGAGCAATATTGTACTTTAGAGCATTCCTGCTGACAGCACGACAAACAAGAGCTACAGCATTTACTAGATGAGGTCAGTCATTGAGTGAGCAAGAGGCTGAATGAATGCTGGCTTTCTTTTATTGTTTGGAAATGTTGCAATCTACTATAAGAATAGGCATCCATTGTACTGTGTTAGAAATACAGAGGTCACAACGGTTCTGTGGACGTTTGTGATCGTATGTCTTTTATTGAAGGAGAGCATTTAAATAAACTGGGAGGGGATTCACATTAGTTTTTAAGAATAAACGTATTTAGATCTTATTTAGCTGCTGTTTAGTTCATCAAAGTGGTTGAAGGCAACAAAATAATTTCAGAAATAACAGCAGGGTACAAATGATGGGAAGCACATTGCTACCAAAGAGGGAAGATCAGGTTTTTACAACTTTTTATGTGAAAAAACATGAAAAGAATCACTTAATTACATTATTATATTTGTATTGTCTTGCCATCAGGGGCATATTTACAGGAAGCACCTTTTTTTAGTAGAGTTGAAGAGATAGAAGAAACTGAAACATATAAATCTTCAATATGGTCTTGTCTTGTATCAATTATACTGACTACAAAACGTTTGTGGTGGCAGTAGCATGTACAATGGGCTACGATGCAGATACCAAAGCAGCTTTTACAAAAGACAAACATAAACCTCTTGCTGCAGTTTTGTTTTGCAGCACAGCACTGGACAGCACAGGAAATAAGCTTGCACACACACCAGGTAGCATGCTGTGGCAGAGCAAAGCTCTGCCCTTTAAATTGGCAGGGATGGGGTTAATTTCCCCTGCCTGCCTGGGTTTATTATGTTCAGGTGGCTGGGGTTGATTAGTTGATTAGGTTGATTAACGATCAATCAGCGCCCAGCCACCTGATATAAAAGGAGGCCTCTGCTTCTCATTTGGAAAGAGGGAGCTGAGGAAGCAGAGGCCTCCTTTTATATCAGGTGGCTGGGCGCTGATTGATCGTTAATCAACCTAATCAACTAATCAACCCCACCCACCTGAACATAATAAACCCAGGCAGGCAGGGGAAATTAACCCCATCCCTGCCAATTTAAAGGGCAGAGCTTTGCTCTGCCACACATGCTCACTGAGGTTGATCACTCAGGCACCACAAAGGGGAGAGCCATGCATGGTGTACTCAGTCTGTGCAAGGATCCTGCATGTTGTGTATCAGTGTCCAATCCGGCACCCATCCTGAGACGGCTCTCTCTCTACCACCCATTTCAGTGCCCTGGGTCCAGGACACCAACACGCACATTTACACACTTTCAACAGTATTTACTTCTTAACTGATTTTCACTGATTAACATAATGCCTTGCTAGCTGTTTCACATGAGGTCAGATAGGCTTAACCAGTCCACAACTATTATCAATCTTGTGTCTGTCATTAAGAGGCGCTCAGGCAGCTAACACATATGTAATTAGACCATCTTTTTAATGGATTTACAAGTACAAATAAAAGATCATTCGTTAATATGTTTCGTGTTTCTACAAGTTAGTAACTCATAAAATAAGCTGTTTTTCTTTTCTTTTTTCTTTTTTTATTATTTATTTTTTTTTAATTATTTTTTTCTTTAGGGAAATGAACAAGCATCTTCGAGATGACCGGGCTGTGTGTTTTGAAGTAAGTAAATCGCTCCCCATCACAAGAGTCTTCTATTTGACTTCTTTGTTTATTTTAGGTAGGGGTGGGAGGCAGTGCAATCGATTAATCAAACTGCTCTTATCTATCTTTTAAACTATAGATTATTAAATACAGATTAGAATTCCATTTTTGGCAGACCACAGAAACCCCCCAGTTATAAAGAGGTGATTGATTTGATGAAGGAAGGGAAGGACTGATCTTCGATGTGTGGGTGGCAGTGGTTTGGTGACTTTCAAACTGGCCATTTCAATGGAAAGAAAACAGGTCAAATACACGTTTGGCCACTAATTGTGCCATTTGATTGGCTATTGTGTCTATTTGTTCCCTTTTTAAAGTTTACCATAATTAATGTGCACAGTAGTTTTGTAGTTTATTATTCTACTATGCATTGACCATCTGTTACTATGGGTAGCCTATGGGTTTGGTTAATATTTCGAGTAGAATAAATCAGACCGGTGACCTAAAAATAAGTAAGACTAGATATATTTTGCTAATTGCATGGGCAGTAAACACTTGATAGACACCTTAGACACCTACCCATTCCATGGTTAATGCTGACTGTGGTCTGTGAAATCAGCCAGTAATAGCCCATATTTGCTCAAAGCCGATTCTCAGAAGAAACAAATGATGCTAATGTGAACATGAGGTACCGTATGTCAAGAAACTAACAGAATGTATTTAATTCCTGCAGAAGCCTAAGAGTTCAGTCTCAAATTCCACCTGGAATCAGAGATCTGGATTGATTGTTGGTAAATACACAGAGCGAAAACCGTCCCTGAAAAGGTAAATCCGTTGTTGTGATGTGCTTTTAATGTCAATTATGCTGGCTCTTCCAATTGCCCTGGTTGAAATATAAAGTAAAGCCATTGTAGGATTTTTTTTTTTTATTATTATTTTTAAACCAAAGTAGTTTTTAATAAGAGAAAACGGGCCTCTCGCTGAGCAGTAATGCACAACCTTATCAAAACACATTGAACTGAAGTAATGAGAGTTTTGCAAAGGCTTATATAAAACAATATAGGCAAGGAAGCCATTACTGCAGGCCAGAATTGTGTGGGAGTTTAAACCCAGTGTGTTCAGCAGTTGCATTAAAAGGAGAGGGTGTGGCATGTATTTCCGCTGCTTAGTGACTGTTTGTGGGTGGTGGCTCTTTGAAAGCTATTATCTAACTGTGATTGTTTGTTTGTTTGCTTTTCAATCCACATATTTGTTCCCTGTAGAAACCTAAACAAAAAAATCAGAAACATCAGGGTGTGGCGTCTTGATAAACAGCCAGGACAGCACTGATTTAACTAAATTAATATTCCTACTCAAAAGAGTGTTCTGTATTTTCAGATGTTTCTATTTTTTGTGCCAATGTATCTACAGTACTGCTAAGGTATCACCCACAGCACTTAACAGAAGTAAAACAAAGGTTCAATTATACGCCTTGCTTAAAAGTGTTTGCTATGAAAAGCAAGGGAAAACAAAGCTATAGATTGCAATAGACACACAAAATATTTTTTTTAAAAATCCAAAGCCCCTTAATTTCTAAATTTGTCTAAAAACAAAACGACATTAAAAATAAAAAGACATGGCACCTGAAATATTTGAAATTGGTCAACAACAACAAATCGAATCAAATAAAAAAATCCGGTGTAATAATTGTTAATCCCAGCAGTGATGATGAAGAAGATGTCTTATCAAAGAGGAGAAACTCAGAAGGTATGAATGGACACTGCCAGACGACCAAAGAGAACGACTACGAGAGTAAAATGATGAAGAAGCAGCACCTCAAAAGGATCATCTCCATTGAGGAAGACCACCTGCCACAGTTCCTGGATGTGGAGTGTGGGATCCAGCTGAATGAATGGGCTGAGGGGGCTGAGGAGGCTGAGGAGCAGGAGGAAGAAGAGGTGGGACAGAGATGGCAGACTGAAACTGTGGGTTCTGCTCATGTTGTTGCTGTTTCTACATCTCCTGCAGCTTTAGGGACAATGCAGCGCCCTGCTGAGCAGAGGGACCAGGTCTCCAGCAGTGGGGCACCATCCTCTCCAAGAGGGCAGCCAGTAGGCAAAGAGACAGTGGCACACGTGAGTACCATTGTAACAAAACAGCGTGCCACTTTACAGCACATGAGATTGGCGCACCTTTGTTTCAGCAGGGAACTGGATGCATCCTGAAGTGACACTTTGGAAGGCATCTGACCCCGCACTGTGATTTTATTATGTGATTAAGCTGACATTTTATAAGATGGTTTTGTGTAAGTTTTATAATACGTTTTGTACTAGGGGTCAACCCCTAGGGTTGCCTTACTGCTTTAAGGACATGTATATGTTTTTTTTATTGTTTTTAGGGCTTCTGTTTTTTTTTTTTCTAATTGTATTTATTTATTTATTTTTTAGAATTATTCAGGCTTTTTGGTCTAACATCTGTGTTTTTATACCATCTAAAAAAAGGAAAAGAGCATCTCTTTCTGGTATAGTAATGTGTTGAGGCATCTTGAGAACTGATTACATCAAGTAACAGCACAGATGGGAAAGTAGTTGCATAACTCACTGGATTATTATTATTATTCTGTGATGCTTTGTGAGATTTCAGTACTTAGTAATTGAGCTAATCAAGTGTCGTCAACTTAGGTTAAAGAAGTACCCTGGGATTTTTCCTTGCAGGAAGAAGGACGCATTGCCACCCCGGATCGCTTATTCAAAATAGTTCTTGTAGGGAATTCCAGTGTGGGTAAGACATCTTTTCTGAGACGCTTCTGTGATGACTGTTTCTACCTCGGCACATCCGCCACAGTAGGTACGTAGCTCGCCTGGCATCATCTAAAAAAACTTTTTCCAAGAGTTCAATCTGCGCTGACAGTGCAGCCCTGGTGATATTAAACAGCATTCATGCATTCAATCTTCTGGATATGGTACATTATATATATATGCCTTGCAAAAGTATTCAGACCCCTGACCAATCCTCTCATATTACTGAATTACAAATGGTACACTGAAATTTCGTTCTGTTTGATATTTTATTTTAAAACACTGAAACTCAAAATCAATTATTGTAAGGTGACATTGGTTTTATGTTGGGAAATATTTTTAAGAAAAATAAAAAACTGAAATATCTTGCTTGCATAAGTATTCAACCCCCACACATTAATATTTGGTAGATTCACTTTCGCTGCAATAACAGATTTAAGTATTTTGGGGTAAGTATGTACCAGCTTTGCACACAGTGTCAGAGTGATTTTAATCGCCATTTTAGTGTTTGGAGTATCTTTCTTTTGTAGTATGTTTTGTAATAAATTTTCTTTTAACTCACAGAATCGGTGTTCAGCCATTTCCTCTTGTGAAAAGTGTAGTGGAGAAAGGCATTCCTTTGAAAAGGGGTGGGATTGACAATGATATGAACCAATCACATGGTAGACCGAAACTATTGACTGGTGGTTTAAGGATGTTAGGGCAATAGTTCAATCTATTTTTCCTCCTAAGGTGAGCTTTTAACCAATCACAGGCCAGGATTTCCAATGGCTGATTATAGATTATAGGCATCATAGCCCCCTGTCAGTAACAGTGGTCTTCCCTTGGGTCAATACCGTGGGGTGCCTTAGTGGCTTTAGTAGCTCTTTTCAGAAGTTTGAAATGTGACGAGTTATGTCAGCATTTCCTGTTCATTATAGTAGCAGCAGAGGCAAGTCTAATTTATAAATGTATATGTGCATTATGCTGTGTGATACATTAAGGTCATTAGCTGTATTTTGTTAATGAATCATCTCATTATGTTTTGTCTGAAAGGAAAAATCACTAATACTACCTACTTAAATGTCATTTCTAGTTTGCTAACATTATTGGGTGCATTTCCCTTTTTTTCATTCTAATGATGATTTTGGAGTGAATAACTCTGAGGATCTAGCCTTTATGTTATTGTCCAGATGTGCCTTCCTGCTGGGAATTTGTGATACTTGCCCTCAACAAATATGGCTCTGAAGTTAGGTCAGCAGGGGTCTACTAGGTCCTAAAGCCTGCTAAACATAGCTGTGTACATACTGTATACTCTACTCCATCACGCCTTTAAAAAAATAAAAGCCCTAATAAAAAAGGAGAATACATAAACACTAAAAATCAGTACAGTGAAATTCTCAAGCCTTTTACTTCAAGTCGTTAAAATTGTTCATCTTTATAATTAGAATTCTCAAACTGATACAAACCCACTTACATGACCACTTACTAGCAATTAAATGTCAGAATTGTTTATCTATGGTTTGGAGACCTTATAGGGTGGTGTTTTTCGTTTCTGATACAGAGAAGCTTGTGAAAATGTGTCCTTTTGTGTTAAACATTGCTAAGCCTTTGTACTGATTAGTAATGCATGAATGTAAAATCCACGTTGGTGCTAGTCAGTGTGAGCAAGCTAAGTGCCATGCACAATGCCAGAGCCTTGTGTCTTCTTGCAGTCGATAACCATTACCTTAGACACACAGTGGTGTCGGACAGCAACACTCAAGTAAAGGTACTAATTTATGGCTTTGATTCCCAAAATTATGAAAACATTTATTGTGGTTTCCCGTGAGAACAGAATTCCATAGAACACTATTCGTTATTCATTTGTGCAGGAACAGTCCCAGACCTTTTTAGAATACCACAATATAATGGAGCTGATATAAATTGGTGCATGTTTTTAAGGTTTTATTTATTTGAACTTAGTATGCATCTTCATTTATGTTTCTTACTTATTAATTGTAGTTTCTGGGGGCGTGGTTCCCATGCCCTAACAAGTCACTCTTTGGATTCCCACTCTAGTCATGTGCATCACATGCCATGATACAGTACTGCAATGTTATTGTATGGTGGGGCAGGATGCATCGTCCTGTTGGCAGAATTCCAGAGCCGCTTGTCATATGTGTCTTCCAAACCAGATATTTAATCCATTTAAAGATGCAGTAGCTATGGTTTTTAATTCCTTTCACTATCCTTTTTTTAGATTAAGAGGTGAAGTAGACAAGCATTTTGACTGATACAATACCTCAGTATAACTTAAGTAGGAATTATTAAGTATGTTTTACTAGATGTAGTACCATTTACACTGCAGCCTAATCTTTGTTTTTCTTTTTTTATATGTTTTCTTAACTTTGAAAACAGTACCGCTTGACTCCATGTTGCTCTCCTTGCACTGGAACCCAGATGTTCTGCTTTTAGCCAAAAATGCATTGTAAAGACCTCTTTCTCTAAGCATTTGTCTATCTTATGCAGTATTGTATGCAGTATCTTTTTAAAGTTCTGGATGGACAGAGTGGAATGGGCATTATAAGTGCGTCTAGCTCCCTCATGTGGGCACCAGTATATTGCATTTCAAGTGCTATGTGTATTAGTTATACAGTGTACTTGCACCAGCAAAACCTTTTCCCTACCTTGCATTTTTTGTTATATTTTAAATATGTTTTCATAACTCCATGAGGTTTGCAGTGCGCAGGTGTAGGGGTGATGCAGTGCTCAAGACAATGACAAACAACAAAGTACCGGTGAAATGGTGGTTTAATTGTGATCCAAAGTCTGATGACAACAGTAAATAATAATGGAGGACTGGAAATACACAATGATGTGTAATGCACAGATAATTAACACAGGGTTCAGTCCCAAAATAATAAACACAGTATTTAAACACAAACAGAACACAAACACGGTCACAAGTCCAGAGTGAGTGCTGTAGTGCTCGTGGTGAAATACAGTTTACTTGTGCACAGTGGTGAAGTTCGATATTTGGCCGATCTGGCCTGTAGCGACAGCTCCAGATTGTGTCAGCCATCTAATTAATAACAAACAGTACAGTTAGACTTGACAAAACAGACAAACAATAAACACCCACGGTTATTTTACTTTCGTCCTTCAGCATTTCTCTTAACCATAAACAAAGGAACAGATCACCAAGCTACGTCCCCTATTTGTAACTTCAGTCACACCCCCTTGGTTAGCGAGTGCAGCCATTTCTCCTCCAATCCATGGCTGCCCCGCCACTTTCCCTCTGGGGCGATGACTTAATGTACAGCAGCTGACCCCCCTTTCTAGATGGCTGACTTCCACCTAACCCTGGGAATGAATTGTCAGGCTATCCAGTCCTGGGTACTCTGTTCCCTTTACACTGTGTCCTCACAGGTCGGGAGGGAGATTTATCACTAAGAATCATTCTGTCTCTGTCACACTCCATTATTCATTTTCCACCTATGCAGTATACACTATGCTAGGGTTTTCTTTTGCTTTCCAAATCACTTTTGCTGTTTATGACTTAAAAGGTTTTGTTTGTAACGTATTTATATATGGGTAGATCTTGGTACTTTAGCATTGTTCCCAGGTTTGTTCAGGAGTCTATTTGTTTCAAGCATCTGAATTGTATTATTTGGTATGGGTCTTTCCTCATTGACCAGATTCTTCTTGTTGTTCACATTGAATCACATTGTATGTAATTTTTTTGTTTCATCATCAAATCCTTAGGACTTGTTAAAACGTATTAATTAAACACAGTCATGTAGCCTCTAGAGAGCTCACGCCATATGTCTATGTACAGCTGGTACGCCAGAGTGTAACCATTAACTTATCCCCCTGGCGCACTTGGTGGATTTAACAAATACACACATTTGCTACAGGAGATAACTATCAAACTGTGATGTTATATAATACCAAGTTGTAACTGTAGGTTTTCTCAAAGCTAACAAAAAAGAGGCTTTAAAGCATCTCTGTGTGTTTGGTAAAGACTGGAGTTGTTAACTGAGTGAAGTGCAATTGATGGTTCAGATCTGGGGTTCACTGGCTTCAGCTGCTGTATCATTTGCACAGGGATTGACTACAGTGTGAAAACAGTGACAGTGGACAACAGCCAGGTGGCACTCCAGATGTGGGATACAGCAGGGCAAGAGAGGTAAGTGCTCAACGGAATTAATAACTGTCCTCAAATTTGAATAGCTTTTCAATTGTAAGATATTCATGAAGCTTCAGGTTTCATTTTGATATTTTTCAACTGTCCCCTAACTACTTCTGATGTTTGAAATTTTTCTGAGTGGTTCTTATTACAAAGATGTCTTTTACAGGAGTCCAGGAGTTTCTGTTCAGTTCACTCAGCCTGCCATTGATACACATAACTGAATCAGCCATAGTGTCGGCCAATCTGCCACTTTGACTCATTTTTCCTTTTGTTTTTCTAGCACTACACTACACTGCTCCTAGATGACGATGGGTTTATTAATAAAAAGGCATATTTAGCCTGAATTCCATATGTCTAGGGCAGACAACTAGAACTAAAGAGCTTCTCCTGAACTCTTAGTCATAGCACATTAATACTTTACATATCAAATAACAGAAAATCACAAATCTGGGTAATTGCAATAAGAACCCATTGGGACGAAAATGTAATCTGAAGCTACTTACTCTTAATTACTATAAAGAAACTACAACAAAACCTACATTTCAAGTAGACATTAACAAAGACCTCTCTTCAAATCATTTGGCTAGTTTGATTTCAGTAGGTTTCATTTTTACTGAAGTACAGTTTTGTAACTGATATCACTATGTAACACAATTTTTGTTCCTGGGTAGTAAGTGTTATTTCCTAATTGCTTATGCCTCAAAAGTATAGAAAATGGCTATTATTCCCCACAAATTTTGCTTTTGTGACCAGGACAGTGATATTTTGAAATTTACCTATTTCCAATGAGAAAACGGTCTTTTCGTTCACAAAAGTCAGAAAAAAACAACATATGAATCCAAATTAACATGTATTTATACTAAAGTAATACAAAAATGACTACAAAAGATTTAGAAGTGAGTAGTTTCTCGGGATTTACGATTATACTGTAAATCACTTTCACGAATCAGCCCCCAAATGTAGTCTCCCATCATGTTCTCATTATACTGTCCTTGGTAGCGGCGTTCAAAGTCCAGTATATCCTGGTGGAAGCGCTCGCCTTGCTCCTCCGAGTACTCTCCCATGTTCTCCTTGAATTTGTCAAGATGAGCATCAAGGATATGGACTTTGAGGGACATCCTACAGCCCATTGTGCCGTAGTTCTTCACCAAAGTCTCAACCAGCTCTACATAGTTTTCAGGCCTTGTGATTGCCCAGGAAGCCCCAAACCACTGCGACAAAGCTGTTCCAAGCCGCTTTCTCCTTACTAGTGAGCTTCTTGGGGAATTCATTGTACTCCTGGATCTTCTTTAATTGTTTCATAAGGCCCAATTTGATGTGCAGTGGTGGCATCAGCACCTTCCGGGGGTCCACCAGTGGCTCCCACTTGACGTTGTTCCTCCCCACAGAGAACTCAGTCCGCTGTGGCCAGTCCCGCCTGTGGTAGTGCGCCTTGGTGTCCCTGCTATCCCAAAGGCAAAGATAGCAGGGAAACTTGATAAAACCGCCTTGGAGACCCATCAGGAATGCCACCATTGCAGCCTCTTGATGCCATCTCAGAAAAATGCAGATATGTATCCACTTAGGATGGAACTAAACTGAACTGGTGGGCTTAAGGCCCCTGTATTTATACTACTATTTATATTACTGGAAAGTTCTAGAAGTTACTCCAAGTTTACTCAGCACTGAATCTATCTAGAATATTCTGGAAAATAGGTAAATTTCAAAATATCATTGTCCTGGTCACAAAAGCAAAGTTTGTGGGGAATAATAGCCATTTTCTATATTTTTGAGGCATAAGCAATTAGGAAATAACACTTACTACCCAGGAACCAAAAAAAAATAAAAAATTGTTACACATTGTATTCAGTGATTCAAAGTGCAGTAAAAAAACAAACAAAATAATTATTCTTCAATAGTACTTTAATGGCATATGCTGGTATCACTGTAGCCCATGCTAACCTGAATTCCATGTTTGAAGGTATCGCAGCATAACAAAACAGTTTTTCCGGAAGGCAGACGGGGTCATTGTAATGTATGACATCACATCCGAGCTCACCTTCACATCAGTACGACAGTGGCTTACGAGCGTCCAGGTAAGATCCAATACCGATTTAAAAAAAAAAAAAAGAGTGACCATAAAAAGGAATAATAACAAAAAGTAAATAATAACAAACTCTAGTAATAGCAAAAGTAGAGCAGTCACTGTCTATAATCTTACATTTGTAAAGGAGATTGTTCAAAGTACTGTACTGTATTATGTCTCATTGTCTTGCTTGTACTGTGCAGCACTGTAAGAGCGACACTAATGGACTGCTTTACTGTTTACCCTCTTGCTGTTTCTACAGGAGGGAGCAGGAGATGATATTCCCATCATGCTGATAGGAAACAAAACAGACAAGGAGAGTGAGCGAGAAGTTCAGTTTAAATCAGGGCAGCGGTTAGCTAAGGTTTGTGTTTAGTTTATTATTTGGTTTTATTATTGCCTTCTTGGAAATACCTTGATCGAAGGTTTCTGAGGCTCTGTCATTGTAATTCAAGAGAATCCCCCGGGATACTGTTCTTATGTGTAACCTCTGGAAAATGCTCTAAAATATCCAGATGAGGGTTATCCAAGAGGGATATAGGTTGATCAACACAACTCTTAAGTAACTTAAGTACTGTTTAAGGAGGTGTGTTGACTTGACACATAAAACTCCAGCTCTCTGCCTTCCATTTAGGGTAGAAAATTAAACAGACTCTTTGGTTTGTGCTTACAGCACAGATGAAGAATCTTTGCTTCAGTGTTTATGGTTACGGATGCACTACCATTTTAGCCACATCCTTGAGCTTTAATATCTCAAGATGATAGGCATTCACACTGATTGCATGATTAATAGATGTAGTACATATTGGTTCATGTTTATTTGCAGTATTTAATATTTTACCCACAAAACGTTTCAGTTTAAATAGTTGAGGAAACAACCAATAATGAGATGGCAACTAACAGACAGATAACCTGGACATTTAGACCACATTTTGGACAATGGACTTCCTTAAGTACCCTGATCAGTCCAGGTGCTTATTCTAACCAGTTATTATTATTATTATTATTATTATTATTATTATTATTATTATTATATTATTATTATTATTATTATTATTATTATTATTATTATTATTATTATTGTATTTGATTTTATTATATTTTTTATAATATTATTTATATATATCTATATATTTATTATATATATATATATTATATATATATATATTATATATATATATATATATATATATATATATATATTTTTTATATATATTTTTTTTTTTTTTTTTGTTGTATCTATCTGATTTGAAAACTTATAAACAATAAACTATACTGTTGCAGGCACTTCGAGGACCAGGAATGAAAACCACAGCTGTATTGCATCATACCAGAATTCATAATTGTTCATACCATACGGTTTAAACTAAGAAGTGGTAAACCAACCATCTGTATCCATCCTTTAAAGACCCTGCAATTCATTTTTCTGGAATAGTATTCAATCATTAATAATGAAAGCCATGTTTCAGTATTTGATCATTTTACATGATATCCAGTTTCCATTTAATACAGTGGTAACTATCTGGCACCACCTAGTGGACATTTTTGACACTGTTTTTACACTAGTGATTTATTTTATTCTTTTCTTCACAAATGTGAAATGAAATCAGAAAATGTGAAGGCTTCCAGCTGCTTTGTATAATGACCTCTCCTTGAGCAAAAAAGTGCAGTACTATATTTATCAAAGCAAGGTTTTCATTTTGTGGAATTGGAAACAAGTACATGTATACCCATAATATGATATTCACAAATATCATTGATCATCAATCATCACTGAACCATAAAAGCAGTGTAATTCATGCCATGCTGTGTCTGTGCATCACTGCCAGAGCTTGACATACTGTACATGGTCTGGTTTAATATTTAATATGCTGTATACTGACTCCTTAGCTCTCATTTTATACTGCATTATTCTTGTTCTAGTGAAGTCTCACGTGTCATCTCACACAGTAAGGCACGTACAAATTGCATGGTTTGGAAACGACACTTAAACGGCATTATACTGTACAGATTAGAAAATAATGATTGTAGCATTACTTGAGAAGTACTAGGTAATCACTGTCAGTTATTTGGTATTCATTGTGATTATAAATAACACAGATAACTGCGTTCACAATGTGGTGTAATGTAATCGCATGGTCACTGCTGCTACATGCTACTGTATAACCATAAGACCGGGATTGACATATTGTATATTTGCTTGTATTGCTGAATCATCATACAACCTTTAAGTACTATAACAGTGAAAATAAATAAATAAACTAACGTTGTTTTTTCTTTTTCCTGTAGGACTTGGATTTGATTTTCTACGAGTGTAGTGCATTTTCAGGTCACAGTGTAAAAGAGTCCATGCTTCAGTTGGCACGGTGAGTAAACAGTCCTGTTTTATTGTAATGGAGCTGTGAGGTGTAGCTTGATAAGAGAGACCCATCACCCTGCATCTCTATGTTACTGAGCTTTACGCTGTGTACTGGAATTTAAATAAGAACCAACAGTGTTTTGAAAAAGACAAAAAGTTATGGTTCCATGTCTTCTGGAGTGGAAAAAATATATATATTTATGGGGGGGTGCACTTTAAAATTAGTCCTTTCATTTCAGTAAAATCTCTGTGTACTGTGTACTGTGTCTTTTTTTCAACCTTGTAAAAAGAAGGTCTAATGGCCATATTAAGGGCATTTACCACTGCAGTAAGTTTGCACCTTTTATTATAAATTGTTAATGCTACAGGACTAGTGATAAACAGCCAGGTGCTTGCAGGAGCCCCTTAATAACCCGCCTCTGTTGTTCAGTTGAAGATTTTAAGTTTATAGAAACAAAAATGTAAATTGGTGTTAATTTCTAAGCATGGTGGAAATGACTTTGTGAGTGTGGGCCAGAGCGTCTGTACACTTGTAAAATAGACTGCCACTAATAAAGGTTTGATTGCTCAGATATGTTTGAAAAGATAAGTTATTTTTCTTTTTCATGAAAAGTTCCCTTTCTCAAAATCACCATTTGAAACTGCTCCTAATTGACTCTGTGCCTGTATTTTTATAAACTTGTTCATTCTGATGGCAATACATTCATTTTTGCTTTACCAGAATTTTAAAGGAGCGAGAGGATGAAGAAAAGGAGAAGACGATCCTGCTGGTAGACGGTAGTTCAAAAAAGAAATCGTGCTGCACGCGACAGTAGAGAGTCACGCTATTTGGAACAGACTTTTCTTTCCGAAGCACCTTTATGAACTGTGCCAAGGGTCTCTGCATCCTTGTTCGATGTTTCACTCCCTTCAGTCATGTTGAGCAATCAGTGGAAACCATAGTACATATTGTGTTTCATGGCACACAAGCACTTCTCACTTTCAAAACTGTCACTGCTCACAGAAAAAATGTTTTGCTCTTGTTTAGGGACCTTTGTGAAGTGACTTAGCTAGATGGTCAGCACATGGATTCCTTCAGGATGCTTATAAAGTCAGTGGGCCCTATTTCTGGAAAATGCAAAGGCAAATTGTAACAAGTGTAACCATGTAAAACTAGCAAGAATTCAACATGCAGTGAAATGTGCTTAGTGTCACTCCTGTTCATTATAGCCTCTGCTTACTATCACCACATTGACATGAATGTAATAGGAGTCAATGGGGGCAAGCTGCAGATAATATGAGTGTGGTTATTATCACATTCCCACTTAACATCACACACATTTAACAAACATACAAACTGATTTCCTTCCCACTTTATATCACTTTGGGAATAAAAACACAGGTTTACATGTAAGTTAGATGCAGTACAGTATTGAAATGTTCCTGGTGTGAAGTATGGTAGCACAATGTGCATGTTTACAGCTTTCCTTTGTGTTTCATTATTACACTGTGTTACACAATATAACTGTACAGTATGTTGAAATGAATTGTATTACTGAACACTGTTGTAATCAATGCAATACCTAGCGCTGTATTTTAGTTCCACATCCATACAGGAATGTTTTTCTGTTCCACATTCATACAGGAATGTTTTTCAGTTCCACATCCATACAGGAGTGTTTTTCAGTTCCACAGCCATACAGGAATGTTTTTCAGTTCCACATCCATACAGGAATGTTTTTCAGTTCCACATCCATACAGGAATGTTTTTCAGTTCCACATCCATACAGGAATGTTTTTCAGTTCCACATATACAGGAATGTTTTTCAGTTCCACATCCATACAGGAATGTTTTTCAGTTCCACATCCATACAGGAATGTTTTTCAGTTCCACATTCATACAGGAGTGTTTTTCAGTTCCACATCCATACAGGAATGTTTTTCAGTTCCACATTCATACAGGAATGTTTTTCAGTTCCACATCCATACAGGAGTGTTTTTCAGTAACACATCCATACAGGAATGTTTTTCAGTTCCACATTCATACAGGAATGTTTTTCAGTTCTACATCCATACTGGAATGTTTGTTGTTAACACTTATTTTGCCAATTTTCTTTTGCCTTTGCTTCAAAATAGGGCTATTACTTTAATTTGCTGCTATGTAAAAAAAAACAGACCTAGCAATTTGTAACAATCTGCCTAGTGATGCTGTGAGTCCATTTGAAAATGGTGCCTTATATTTATTTTTTTTCTGGTTCAGATGCTTTCACAAAGACAAATTGTGCCCATATTAAACAGCAACTCACTATTATGTAGTCTTTGATGTCATAGCCTGGCATGTTTAAATGATCTGCGGTGACAGCAGTGAAATAAACTTGTATACTGACTAGCTTTATATCCGGCTTATATATAAACCGGTGTAAAACCGGATGCATGAATGTATAAAAAATGTTTCATTTATAAATGTTTTGAAGTGTAATACATTATAATGAAGTTAATGATACCTTTAAAAATATATTTAAAAATAATATATATTTTACTACTGCCTTCTTGAAGAAGCTGCTATGAAGTATTATACATATAGAGTTTCAAATAATGTTTTGTTTATTATATCAACAACAGCTTCTGTCTCACATTAAGTTGACTGTTTCTGCTTATTTTAATGTTTTCTATGTATCACTTCAAATTTAATGATAAATTGCACAACATATATTTCACCTCCTTATTTTATTTTTTTTTATAGAAAAGAAGCAGATTCACAACATTATTTAATAGAACTAGATCCAGGAATATGCCATTGGTTTGTACTGTGTTGTCCTTTTTAAAGGGTCTCTCTGCTCTTCACTGAAGTTCAACATGACATTTCGCATCCATGTTTCAGGTAATAAGGAAACTACATCAAATTTTGTGTAACATCCAATAAACAGACATGCAGTGCGAACAGTATGTTAATAATGGAAATTGAATTCTGTAGCGCTAATTAACATGTTGTTTCAAAACAGTATTCACACTACTATCATTACTTGATATGAATATCCAACTTGAGAATCCATGTCAAGAGAACCTTCAAGATAATTGTTTTAATGTTTTATGTAGTTCATTGAATCGTTTTTGAAGTGAAATGAATGGACTCTACTGCAAACAAAAAAAAGACCTGATTTTCCTTACAGTTATGAATAGATGAAGAGTTTTTTGCAGGCTGTGTGTTTTTAATGAAAGGAGATCACAGTGGGAAACAGTGTAGACAGGCAGCAAACAGCATTGTTTTCTGTTGGCATTCAACAGTAAATTATTGTGGTAAACATAATAGAGAAGCAACAGGAAACTGTATCGCTGGCACATGCAATTATTGCAAATAACCAGGACACTACTTCACCTTCTTCTGTTGTATTGAATCTGTGAAGCTTTCAGTCTTCAGAGTCTCATGTTGTATGTAACAATAGCAAAACACTTCAGCAAATGCTAATGGACAATACATCCTGTATATGTTTTGTGACGTGTTATTAAATACAACAGCGACATGAACACTTGAAGGATTTGTATAAAGCAGTAAACCAGAAAAGTTGTTTGTCTCTGCGTTTCACCTATGGAGCTTATGTAAATTGTATCAGTCAGACACTGCTGTCATTTCTGTTGCGCTCTGTTGTAGCATTTCACAAGAATTGGGGAGAAATTGTATGCTGTACCAAAATATGGTTTAGTCACATTACTGTACATTTGATATTTGAGTTTGTAAATATTAAGCCCCCAGATTATAAGCTTAATATTGTGATAATAAGAAATAATAAATTGTTTAAATCAA
The DNA here is from genome assembly GCF_017654505.1 of Polyodon spathula. Lineage (NCBI taxonomy): Eukaryota > Metazoa > Chordata > Actinopteri > Acipenseriformes > Polyodontidae > Polyodon > Polyodon spathula. The sequence goes on along the minus strand of NC_054541.1, from coordinate 44,447,713 downwards.
GTGTGTATTGTGCTTGAATACTGTGGTTACAGAATTCTGTAACTGACAGTGTATTTTATCTGCGTTCAGGATCAGAAGCATGCTGAGATGTCGGGTGGTGTCATACGGTCAATGACTTCAGTCTAGGGGTTAGGTGCTGAACTGGCTTTAAGCCCTCCTGTAGAAATTAGCCTGCATGAAACCAACTCTACAGGATTCTGCACAGTTGCCAGTCGTGTGTGCAGTTTTATAGAATGAAGATAGCAGCACGTGGCCAAAAAGAGCTTCTGAGAAGCCCATTACAGGAATGAAGGTTTTGAATGCTTTAGACTGCGAGACATGCATTGTTGTGTTGCTGTTCTGATTACCTGACCTCTTTTTAAGCACATCTCTGCTGTCCTAGGAAACCAGAAACAATTGCATTTAAAGGTCAATGTGAACTTACCAAAGAAAAGCAGATATTTGGTGATATCCAGGCTACATAATCCTCATCACCACTGTCTTTAGACTCAACACATTCTTCAGACCCAGTATCCTCCCCAAAGTCATATGACGATAACTATTTGTGACTGTGCACATTTGTGTTAGGCAAACAAACTTGTAGTCTTCATTACTAAATGAGGATATAACAGTAGGTCACAATATGCATAGCTGCATATAGAAAACTTTAACTTAGTAAATTAAATCTACTTCAGTCTGTTTTGATATATAACGTTTTTCAAATATTTCTGTTGTGTTCATTAACAACAGTCAAGGTTGATTGTACCCAGACAATATTTGGGCTGAGCTAGTATGGAACTGGTCAGACTTTACAATAATCTTTGCATATCAAATCCATAGCAATTTCAGAGTAATACACTGGTCATATAATGGTATACCAACCTTTTCTGTATGTGTATGAAGTTACTACGATATAACTACAATAATGTGTAATTACAGTTTTGGTTTTAATTGTAATAATACAACCAATATGACAGGATATGGATCAAGTATAATGCACAAATGTAACTATTACCTTTCCACACTAAGCTCCAATGCCATTTTTTTCAGTTATGAATCATTTTAATATTTCAAGGTAATAAAAAAAGTCCTTTCATATACAATATTATAATGAATCTCACTGCTCAATAAAGTATCAGAATGAATTTGACCTGCTGGATATAAAGACACACTATCTTAACAGCTTGATGTATCCTATAACAGAAAACAAAATGCAGGTTAGATAAATCCTCATTGCCACAATGGACCAGTATATAACAGTCAATCTGAAACACACTAATGCTTATTAATGTGGAGTGATAATCAGCGTTTTAAAATCATTTTCTTTATGAGTAAAATGTTCTTTCTGTTCTTAGCTTGTTTATTCAAGCATTTTCATTCACTTCATTGTTATACTTTAGAATTCAAATGTCCTGTTGATTCCTGGTACCTATGCCCTGTGCTGTAGGTCAGTTTTAGACCAACCTCAGGAAAAATGATGTACCAGGAAGAATCAATGTATTTTATGCTGACCTCTCTGAAAAACCTGCATATCTGCAATTCAAGTAAAAAAAAAAGAAGAAAAATCTGAACTATTTTCATCAGAATGAAAGAGGGAGTACTGTAGTAGTAAATAGTAAAATGTTTCAAAGGCTTTTATAAAATATCACTCCTTTGAAGATACTTCCCGGTACTTCTGCACATACTGTAAGCAGCCTTGAAGTCTCTTTGATTCAAGTTTCCTTTACAAATACAATAAGTTCTCTAAAAGTGTTGCAGGATTTTAAAATCTTACCCTTTGTTAGCTTCAGTTTCATTTTCACAGGCTTTTCATTTTTAAAGATTCATATTTAAGCACTTACTGGGAGATGGCTGTGGAATGCAACCAGCTGCTGTTGAAAAAAACATAAACTAAACCTCTGTTTAGCTTCCATTTCCAGCTTCGACCCACCGGCACAGCCTCTCCAGCTCAGTAAAGCGAAACAGAGTTGTGGTAAATACCGCACTTTCTGATATAGCTTTTCATTACCAGACTCCGACATGAGTCTGAGGTAGAAAGTATATACTACAACTCAGCATTGCTTTACTGAGCTGGAGACACTGTGCTGGTGGGTAGTAGCATATATAATAATTGTTCAATCGGCAACCAAAAGGCTACACATTACATGAGCATAAAGAGGAAACTTGATTGAAAAAGGTAAACGGAAGTTTGTTAAATATGCATACATATAAATATTGGCTTTAGTAGAGCATTATCTTAAGCCCCTTTCACACTGGCACTGTGTGGCTACCCGGGCCACATTTGTGCGTAGTACGAAACCATGAACACACTTTTGACCCGGGTTGAGCAAGACAAAATGCATGAAGGCTGTTCATAAACTGACAAAATAACAAACAGCCACACCTGCATGAAGATTTCACTCCCTCAAGGAACATTTCAGTTTATTCTGTTTAGCCATGTTTTGGTTGCTTGAGACACGCCATGAGCTAGATTGGAGCAGGGATGACAAAGCATTCGCTCTAATCAACATTTTGGCTGACGATTCAATCCGGAGAAGCTTGGATGGAAGCGTCCGTATCAAGCTGCTTCCGGGGCACTGATGCTCTCATTGTGTGTTTACTTATGTCACCCAGCTCAACCTTGCTTTATGAAAAGCAGTGTGAAATCACGTAGCTGATGTGCATGACACTGTGTCCTGACCTGGGTAGGTTCCAACTGGAGCAGAGCCTGCCAGGGGCTTTACAGTCCTCCAGAGCAGAGCATTTTAACACAAAGGTACTTCTCGTATAACAATTATAGTCATTATAGCCTTTTTTGACAATTGAATTGGTTTAGAGTTAAGAATTGTAAATCATTCCAGACATATTTAGTTTGAACTAGAATTCCTATTACAGTAAAGCTATTGATGCTAATTGTCACATTCCTGATTAAATAGGGATAACCGCATTAACACATGGACTTTGTCATAGCGACAGCATGGTGGCACAGCTTTTGCACAGCACACATTATACATTTATTTAGTGCTTTGAGGGAATCTTAAGGAAAACATTTAAGAAAGAATAATTACATGTAACCATCCTCAGACAGAAAAAAGCAAGGACGACAAGTAGAACGATCCAGTTACATTACTTGTAAACCCAGATGTAGGCAAGTAAAATTGGAACCTTTTTGTAAAATCATTCTAAAATCTTAACAGCTTATTTTTTGGTGTTTAAATCATAATTCTTATGATGCATGGCATCCAAAGTCTTATCAGAGCCCCTTCCTTAATTCCATAAAATGACTCCCACTGGGCTGGCACGGCACTTACAAGTTTGTTTTAAACCTGAGTCAGCATAACTTCTGTGATGGGACTGTGTGCAGCAAAGAAAGAATATGGGACTCTCAATATGGCAAGGGCTGGTCTATAGTGTTGAACCTTTTTATGTATTTTAGATATTGCAGTAAATGTCCAACTGTATGATAACTAATGGAGCAGTGAGAGGGTCTTGAAGCTAATAAAAGGTAAATTGATTTTAAAACCTTGGAGAGTACACCTTACAGTGTTTTCTTTGTTCCAGGCAGCTAAATACTTATTTTACCCAACAGTTAACCATACATCATCCTTGATAATTCAGACATAATTCAATCTTAATAAAGTGCTGAATTCTAAAAAAAAAAGTAAAATAATTACCGAACGGATGCACAGGAGAATACTGAGTAGAACATTGTTTTCATAGTTGCCTTGCACATGGTTTTCCGTGCTTGTAATACTACCAGTTCACCTAAAGAGTGTTAATCTTGTTTCTCTGGGTTCCTAACACTGTTTCAAAAACCCTAACATCTAATAAAACCATAACGTTATTAGAAACCATGCAAATTAATAACGAATCATATTTTATTGAAGTTATGAAGACTAATCCAACCTTACAAGAAAAAGTTACTAAATAATAATGAATCACCGTTATATTCTTAGAAAATAATCTATACTTTCTTATTAAAGTAACAAGGTCTAAAAACATAGGGCCCAATGCTTTCAGTAATAACATCAACACTACATTTTGTTATTGTAACACACTGTACATGTAAACTGCATCTTGCTTATCTATTGTTCATGTTACAACCTTGGCATGGTATAGATGGATTATTGGAAGTTTTATTTCAACTTAGTAAAGATATTTCCCCATATGTTTTAGAACGTGCAATGCCTGGAAGAACTATGACCACTCTCCCCCAAATATGACATGTTCTTTAGTCCTCCTGCTGTTTCTTTAACAAAAAAATAAAACACACCCTTAAAAACAGAAAACATTCTTCGGAAGGCGTTACATTCAGTCTTGATTTCTAAACAATCTCATGATGTCTGATGTTGGTGATACCAGCAGGATTGACTACATTTCCCCTTTAACAGGAATCCCCTTTTGCAATCAGCATTTGAAAAGGTTTTTTTTTTACTTCACCAGCTAAAAAGAAAGCTGGGTTAACACTACTGCACAGATCTTCCCTAAGTACATTTAGCGCATCTTATAATCGTTGGATATTGATGTTTCGCAGAGCTGGCCTTTGAAATCCAACTCAACAGTGAAGTCCAAATCACGCTGCAAGAAAAACAGAAAGAAAAAGTCAAGTGGTTAAAAAACAGGAACCTTGAGAGCAAATCTCGCTCTTAGAGAACAAATACACTATTATCAGTGACTTCCCAGAATCCCTGAGGTCACATTTACAGAATTGAATTGAATCAATCAAAAAGACTGTACAACTTAAATGGGGAATCTTCATAAAATGTCTTCATAAAAATACGATCTTTAATATTATAGATTTAAAAAATATATATTTTTTGCCTATTGGATTTATTTCCCAGGTTTAAGGATCTTATCCTAATGCCAACCTTTGCTTTTGGCTCAGTAAGTGCACTATGCTGTAAGATTCAAGGTTTCAAGGCTGCCTGGGAACAACAGCTACCCTCGAGCCAAGACAGCACTAAGATACAAAGCATCTGCAGTTCCAATGCAGGGAGTGTGTACAGGGAACTACAGCAGTGGCATATAGCTACCCTCCTGATGAACTGCAGGCTGAAAAGAAAAATTATCGAAAGCTGTGAGACATTTTGGCTGATGCTATTACCAGTGTAACACTAAAATGGTGAAGATCGAAATGAGTTTATTTGTACCTCATAGTTTAACACTGCAATTGAAAAACACTATTGGAACTGCCTTCAACAACAAAAACAATTTAATAACATTTGAATCTAAAAAATCACTGTTTTGATTATAAAATAGGTAAACTAAGATAGAAAAGCTATTTTGTAAAAATACATTTTCAATCTTGATTTAAAAGCAGTAAGCTTCCCAGCTTCCCTGCCAGAAGGCAGCAGAGCATTCCTTAATTTAGCTTTACAAAAAGGCCCTTCCTCCTATATTATTTGTATTCACCCTGAAATAACCTGTAGCCCTGCATCCTGTGATCTCAGAGTGCGGTTAGGAGTATACAGGGTGAATAATCTGCAGCCCTGCATCCTGTGATCTCAAAGTGCGGTTAGGCGTATACAGGGTGAATAATCTGCACCCACGCATCCTGAGATCTCAGAGTGCGGTTAGGAGTATACAGGGTGAATAATCTGCAGCCCTGCATCCTGAGATCTCAGAGTGCGGTTAGTATACAGGGTGAATAATCTGCAGCCCTGCATCCTGAGATCTCAGAGTGCGGTTAGGAGTATACAGGGTGAATAACGTGCATCTTGTGACCTCAGAGTGCGGTTAGGAGTATACAGGGTGAATAACGTGCATCTTGTGACCTCAGAGTGTGGTTAGGAGTATACAGGGTCAGTAACTCAGTAAATTAATCTGGAATTGTCTATCACCAGATTATTTAATGTTTCCTTCTTATAAGAAACATTTTAAAAAAAGTTGATTTATTATTTTTATATTTTGTTAAATTTCTATAAGTCGCTTTGGATAAAAGCATCTGCTAAAATAATAATAATAATAATAATAATAATAATAATAAATAATAATAATAATAATAATAATATGAAGTCTTTTTCTTGGGGTTACACCCCTGCCACTAGTCTGATGCAATATTAAAGGCAAAGCTTTTTTGCAAACTGATCGGCACCCTGTCCAGTAATCTCCCATGCCGGTTAGGAAACTGAGCACTCTGAATAAATGACTTACAATGTTTTTTTCATTGGGCTTCATGGTGATGGTTCCATATATTTCCTCACCCCTTCTCACAGTGAGATAATCCTCAAGGTAAAATACAGTTTGCTTCCAATGTGTATAAGGAGCATCGGGTGCTGTGGGAAAAACTCAGAGATACAACATGATTCAGATTCTAGGGAAGAACAGGACTACTGCAGCACGGAGGAAATCAAATAGGAAAATCTCTTTCTAATGCTCTCTTGTCAAAAGAATGTGTTTATGCCCGCCCCTGTGTGTATTTTGTGTTATATGTTGTATGTTAATATTGGTGTATAGTCATTGGTACATGGGATATAAATGGGTCTGTGTAACACGAGTGTTTAAAATGTATATTTGTATTTAGGCACGAGGATTGTACAGCACTTCACATGCAAGTAAAAAGTAATAATATGTGAGCACAGGGAATTGCACTTTATTAATTCACGTGCAGTTGTACCGAGACTCCAATTGAATGATTGCTTAGCAATCGAGTCTCGGTACAGCTGCTTAAAAGCAGCATGTAGCATGTTTTCACTCACTCAGGGTTGTGTGTTCGGTGAGTGGAGAACGGGATTGGAGACAGAGGTAAAAATAATAAGAATAGTTAAAGTTAAAGTATTAAGTAAAATAGAAGCTCATCGTGTTTTGTTTAGTGTTAGTCCGTTTTGTTTGTCTCTTTGTTTTGGAGAATGTGCCGTGTCCTGTGTTTTTTGTTTGCCTTACAACCTTTATTTTCTGACTGTTTATTTATTAAATGCTGAGTGAGACAATTTGTTCAGCTCCACCAAACTCCACCTCTCTGTCGTTTATTTCCTGGTTCCTGTTTCTGTTCTGACGTCCCCCACTCTGGCCGTCTTTGTGACACCACTACACTGTGCTTTTTGTGTTCTGTTCTGGTAATTAAAATGCACTTGTATAATGCACTGGTGAGACTGCACTTACAATACTGTGTCCAATTCTGGTCAACACATCATCAAAGGAACATTGTGTTGCTAGAGAGGATTCAACAAAGAGCAACCAGACTATTCGCAGAGCTGAAATGAATTTGCCATTAATATAGGCTGAAAGAATTAAATCTATTTAGCCTAGAACAAAGAAGAATTAGGGGGGACATGACTGAAGTCTTTAAAACCTTTAAAGGTGTTGACATAGTTAACTCTGACCAATAATTTTAAGCACAGAAACCAGGACTAGAGAATACAGTTGGAAATTAAGTGGAGATAGACTTGGGACAGAGGGAAGGAGACACTTCTTCACAAAGAGAGCGGTGAGGGCATGGGGTGGGTTACCTGGTCATGTTGTTGGTGCAGAATCACTTGGATCCTTTAACGTTAAACTTGACAGAGTTTTGAAATCAATTAACTACCAGGAACCGGACAAGTTTAAATGTGCCAAATGGTCACCTTTCATCCGTAAATGTTCTTGTGTTCTTATCTCTCATGTATTCTTGACACCAACAAAATCAAGAATAAAAATAAAAACAGGGCTACCCAAGCAAAAAAATAAATAAATAAAACATGACATTCAGATCTGCTTATCCACCTGCCTCTAGTGTCAAACAATCAAAAATTCACCTGCACACTTTGTTTGGGTGTCCTGCTGGTGGCAGAATAATTACTCATATCAAAACACAAAATCTAGGGAAGGAAAAAGTGGAGCCTTGACTGAATGACAGATTAGTTAAAAATGTTAGCATTCATGGAATACATTACTGCTCCAATTGTATAAGAAAACATTAGTCTGTTAAAATGTGTCTGTTTTCTTAGTACAGGAATTTCTGCATTGCTTTTCTGATATTGCATATATGTTGGAGTCTTATTAGACTGTTCCATCTCTTTTGGTTGCTGGCATCAAGAATGTGCCATTCATGCCCTCTGAAGCCAAAGCATGAATGCCAGTTCACGACTTCTTGAGCCTGTCATTCTTATCCTGTGCACAGGCAAACAGTAAGAATGACACTCACTGTGAAGGACACATCAGGTCTGGTGTGATCACTTACATGTTTAGGACTTAATAATTTCAGCCAGGGTTATAACAGGCAAATAATAGATTACTGTAAACAATAACAGCAAAGCCTAAAATATTAGAATGACTGCAAATACAGTATTTGAAACACAAATCCATTAGCACTATTTTCTAGAAGGATAAAATACAATAAATAATTACAATAAAATTATTTATTACTTCTTGTATTGGGTGAAATTTTGTTTTTGAAAAAAATAAATGTTAATAATGATTTGGACTTTGAGAATCTAGCCCCTGTGGTGTTTTTATTTTTTGTATTCCAGTTGCAAGTATAAGAATATTTTCTTACTGTGTTCTAGCTATGCTGCTATGCAAAGAGTGTGAAGGCTACGTTGTGGCTTCAAAGAAAGAGGTATGCCAGATTAGCTCCAAGTCTTTTACCCAGCTCTTGTCTTTAGTTGGTGTGTTTTCTCGGCTTGAATTTCGCTTTCGAAAATCAACTAATACTGTTTATACACGATGACTTTAAAAAACAAACAGAGCCTCAACAGAGCTTTCAGAAACATGTCTACTTGTAATTACAGCCCTGAAAATCTCATCATCAATAAGAAATATGATATAAAACAAATGTGCTATTCTTACATCCATTTGGGACAGAGTGTTTCAAGAGAGTATGCTAGGGCCACATTGAGGTTTTAAACTTCTTCTAAAAGCATAGTCAGAGCAAGTGAAAAGAATTGAACAACGTTAACCCTAGTCATTATTTCAAAGGGAGAGTTGCATGTTTGTGATGGGTTACCAAGCTCTTATTTGCTGAATCATTGATGTCATTTAAGAACCGACTAGACAATGTACTGGGATACAGCAGCTATTTAGAACATACCAAGCATTGATGGTTCAAATGTTCTCCCTTCTTGCTTAACTTTTCATATGTTTTTCTGTTCTTGAATACATTGGGGACCAATCAATTCTATAAATTCCGATTTTCTATTCAGTGATACCAAGATTCATTTAGCAAGTTTACCCCCAGCACCATATACTAGGTTCTAGGGAGTAGGCTAGACTGTGAGTGGAAAATATTGATATTTTCTAAACCTGTATTCAGTATTCACTGGAGGAATTCACAGGGGGCTTGCTCAGAGGATGAATTTAATCCTACACAACAGGCACTAGGATATATTTAGCAAAGCACAAAGCCTGCCAAAATACTGTGTCAGAAGATTAAGAAAACCAAGGATAAATATTGTAAAGTGTGTGTCATTACCACCCCCCCACCCCCCCAACACACATATACACAGCAATAGGTTAATTTGTGGTAATGTATCTGACTTAACTTTGCCCTCATTGGTAGTCAAGTGGCTGTTATTACACACATCTATCTCTCTTTCCAAACAACATCTTGAATCGCATTATATTAGGATGTATTAGTCATAACTGCAAGCACAGAAAGTCCATTTGGGTTGAGTGTACTGTATGGATGAAAATGTTTTTCAAACACAGTCCTGCAGTGGAGAGGACCAGAAACTAGAGGTTATCTGCAGTTACATCTGGGCCTACAGAAAAGCATACATACATACATACATCAATAAAGACACATAAATTCAACCATGTTTTTAAAGGCATAGATCACACACCACGATAAACAGGCTGGTATACATTCACTTGGGGGTAATCCAGGCACAGAGTGGCTTATCTGTTGGGTTGAAGAAGCAATGGAGAATGTAATGATGCAATAACATGTGTATGTCACATGGTAATTACTGTAAGGTAAGAGCAATACAGATATGTTTGAAACTTCTGCTCAGGCATTAGGCATTGTATTACTCTGTGATGTTAACTCTCATAGCTGTTTACTCTGTGATATGGGCTTCAATAGCAACCCTATGCATTTGTTTTTATTAGAGGCATTGGTGTTCCCCATGGCTTGTACTGTACCAAGACCAATATTCAGAACTCATTGCTAGCTGGATAAGATGCAGCATGTGTAGACATACCCCAAGTGACTCAATGTCTGCCCTTCATGTACACACATGCACGACAGTGCCATGCAGAGGTTGTAGTCCAGTGCAGTTTACCTGTTGAAAAGCCGATTTTCTTATGACACTTGGTGAACTCAATGTTGAAATAGGTGACGAGAGCGTGGGTGTAATCATTGCGCTGCACTTGAAGGCAGAACGCTGAAGTAAAGGAGAGATCATCTGTCTTCACAGTGTAAATATCCACCTCCTGTGTTTAACACAGATAAAGACAGAATGGTTCATAGTTGTGTGGGATGTTGTACAGCAATCTTACAACAGCGGGTCATATGCCTACTGTAAGCTCCTAGAAAGGACAGCTGTTTATAGTTGCAGAAAATGCTTTGCAAAGCCTTTCTTTTGCAGGGCTGGTTAATAATATTGGGAATCTTACTCAATTAAAAGCAGTTAGCTAAGCATCTGTGTTTCAATACAGAATTTTAAGCAGAGATTAGATTTAAATAGTGTTATACTGTGTGTTAAACAGACTATACCTAAAGTTAAATAAATAAAAACAAAGTGATCAATTTCAAGAATCTTTTTTTTTTTCTTATTTTCTACCTTTAGAAGTTAGTTGGATTTCTTGATGAAGTCCTTAAAAAAACATTTAAGTTTTGTGAATAGAGTGTTTTACAGGCTCATAGCTTTAGCACATATCTTTAGCTCATAACTTTCATCCATTAAAGCCAATGTTAACAACTTAAATGACTCATGAGGTAAATCTTCGTGAATAGGACCTTGGGGCTGCAATTGTGTTCCTGTACCTCGCATGTTTTCACACATACAGCATAAGAAGCATTAACACGCTGACTAGTAGAGTGCAGCAAGCTCCATACATTTAGAAATACTAAAAGAAAATTCAATTCAGTGACAAATGTTTCGCCTAGAAGTCTTTTCAATGTCTTAAAATCTTTTGTTGGCTACAAACAGAAAATTCCAAGTGTCAGAATCCTCTGAGTACTGCTTGTGCTGAAGTGCATTGGGAGTTTGTGATAAGATATTATCAATCATCTTGGTCTGTGCTTCAGACTGGCTTTGACTGTTCAGAAATGCAATTTGCCTTCAGGTTGGTGCGACTTCAAATTGCAGCTCACAATAACGTCCTTGAGCTTTCTCTTCTTCCTTTTTGTTGTTTGTTTGCCTGTCATGACTCAACTATTCTTAACAGTTCCCAACCAGCAGTCACTCATGCATGTGATGGAATCTAAATTCAGAACAGCGTAGCAGCACAGTACTTCTCAAGAGAATCATCAGTAAATACACATTTAAAATAAATAAAAAGAATGGATAGAGAAGGACTACCTCCAGATGATTAGGGGAGAAACCAAGAGGGCTTAAAAGACAAACTGACATGTAGCTTTAAGTAGCAAGATAGTTACATAATTATTTTCAAAACTTGTTAAGGGCTTAACATAATTGAGTAAAGGATGAGGTAGCATTGGTTGCTGACACCTATGCCCATTTAAGGAATAGCCTACCAAGGACACATTCCCTTATAAAATTAGTTCTGATAATAAGATCATGAAACTTCCCATTAAAACTGAGCATAATTTTGTTTGAGGTACTAAAAGACAAACTCCATTTATTATTAAAACAAGCCGTAGATATTTTACAGCTACTAAATTAGCTTATAAACTATTGCTTTAAGACAATAGCCTTTTTTATAATAAGCTGGCTTTATCAGATTCTTTAAATGCATTATTTTAATGGGAAAAAGCACTCAGACATCAATCTATAGAATTCAAATGATTGCAATGCCATCTCTTTCTTGTTTTTCTTAGTTCTTGATGGAAATCTATATGGTATAAGACTAATAAGGTTTTTAAATTATTTATAATACCAGTAAATCATTTTGAACATGTCCTCCTGTTGCATAAAAGCCAGGCTAAATTAAACAAGTTGTTTGAAAACTGTTAAACTGAAAATAGGCTTTAGCGCAGTCAGCACCACATATCCTTGAAAATATTTGTGTAGGACTGTTCCGGATGAGAAGAATATTAAATAGTTTACAGTAATATAAAGTATGTAATTTACACAGGATTGGACAAAGTATCAGAAACTCTTGTCTGAGCACTGTCAATGTGATACAGGGCTGACTTGGACATTGACTTAAATCGTCTCTTCGAGGTGTTGTTGGGATAAGCAATCTGTTGTGCACTCTGCTCTTCACTGGTTCTTGTTAAACATTAGTAATTTGTGCTGACTTAGAAGTATGTATTACAAGGGACGAATTGTATAAGGAATTCCCCAAAGGGTGTGTTTTTATACATGTGCTACACATGTGTTCTGTTAAAGTTTTGTATGTTTAACAGAAACCTCTGACCTTTATTAAGCAGGAGTTAGTCACCACTTGCTTGGGGTCCACAATATCCACCAGGGGCTCCTTCATGGCAACATTTCGGATGCAGGTCATGTCAAAGCCATACACACTCTCCCACCCTGCAGGCACACAGATGGCCTGCTAATTATCCTGCATGCATTGCATCTCACATTTGAGCAATATTCATTCCTATTCGCTCTTGCTTGTTCGACCTGACTGTGCAGTACTTGTCCTGTCCTTATGTCAAAGTACCGGTAATTGTAGCTAACAAAACAGTTCCATACATTTTGTCCGCCATGCATGTCCATTCATGTCTCAAATGTGCAGTTGTGAAAGAAACACCTGATTGAGAAAACATATCTTCATTTTAAAGCACAATATCTGGCGAACATTAGATTAAAGAAAACTCATTTTCTGGATAATTTCAAAATTGTCCCTACCCAATCAGCTGTTTCCTCTATTGACTGCCATGCTTTCAGTAACATGCTTTGACCTAGAAGACTGCAGGGGTGAAATGAACAAGGAGGTAAGGCAGTAATAGACTTCCTGGTGGGATAGTTTATCAAAATGCAAATATAGCATATATAGTTAATGGTAGTTCAAGATTTGAGTTAGATTTATGGAGTTATTTGGTTGGATACAATAATTTTATGCAAACAAGATGTTACAGAGAAAGTGTAAACGTATACATGTCTGCATTTACTGTATGTACAGTATTTACAGGGGAGGGAATGAGTATTGACACTTTGTAATTTACACTTTGAAAAGGCTTTGAAAATCAGCCCCACACAGCCAATAGCAGCATCAGTAGATTTCTGCCTGCCACCGGGAAACAGAACCAAATATTGCAGCACAGGTTTGCATGCCTTTGGTGTGCAGCACCCATGCCAGGGTATTCAGTGAACTCTCCTAATAATACAAACCGGATCACTGACACACCTACAGTATATCTTTGCAGATTTTGGTATCTTATCAAGTCTGTGTGTTTCAAAAGCCAGGGTCTTATATTTGGAAAGTTCTTCAGTTAGTGAGATCTGGGTAGTAGACTCAGTGGGTTATATCAGTGGGCTCAGTACAGTGTCTTGTAAATGGTGCATCTTAGCATGCTACAGTACGGTGATGCTCCAAGTGCAAAGGCACTAAGTAAACCTTGCAGCAATGTAGTTTCTTTTTCTTCAGAAATATATGCTTCATAACAGAAGCCCATCTTACAGTGAATTTTGAAGTCCTTGTATTGTCTGTCTTCAATGGCAATGATGTACAAGGTAGCTCGATCTGGGAACATCAGCCCTCCAGGTTTCTGTTGATGAATTGTGGAGGGAAATGTGTCTCGTAATCAATTCACCTGACAAAGACATCACATTTTGAACTGCACATACAAGAACCAGACAAACACCCCCCCTTGCATGACATTGTTCCTGCCTCTGTGCCCTGTCACATCAGGTTCAATCTCCCAGCCATTCCTCAAGCCCCTGGATATCATTTCTACATAAATGTATCTGAGTCAAAGCAGCTGCCCCCCTCAAAAAGCATATATTTCCTTTCTCCAACCCCTACCACCAATGCACATGACAAGCCACCCCCCCCCCCCCCCCCCCCCTTGTATCAGCACAGGAATTGGCAAGTCTAACCCTTCAAGCAAGCAAGAGTACAGAGCACCTACCAGCCACTTGTCTCTTGCAAAGATTACTGTATTCAACATGGATTCGTAGAACAGGCAGTAACCCATCCACTCGCTGATTATAATGTCCACTTGATCAACGGGCAGCTCCACTTCTTCCACTTTACCCTTAAAGATTGTGATTACTGAAAGACAGGTGGAATTCAACTCCTGGGTTATTGAAAGAGTATGGGAAGTACAGAAGCTTTGAATGTCATTCCCTCACTAATCTGGGTTCTAGTACTCTACTATTGAGTACCCTCATTTTTCTTTTAATCTGCCTTTTACCAGGCTTTGAAACTGTATTCGACTTTCCCACGAGTGGAGATGAACGCGGCTCTTTTGGATAGTGGTTAAGATGCTCGCTTGTGGTGTGCCGGGTTTCACATTCATCCCCAGTTTCTGCCCTGCTACCTTGATGCCGTGACTCAGATGCTATAGATTTGCTGCAGCCACTTGCTGAGAGTAAAGGGGGTAAGAGTGTAATGGACAGTATTGTGTGGTGCACTGCTGTTACAGATTGCTGTAAAAGCTCTATAACCACTGCTTCAGTATTTTTCACAATCTCACAATTCTTACATTCTTTCATTTTAAATGTCCATACATGGGGGTAACATTAGTGGGATACATATTTATTTTGGTTGTTTTTTGAGCCTTGGAATTGAGGAAACTGAAGCATCTGTATATTTTGGCTGTCACAGGCTGTCACCTGTACCAAAGTTCCCATTATATAGCTCTGTATTCTCTTTTGGTCAGTCAGTGTATAAAAATCTAAAAATTATTTAGAAAAAAAAAATAGTCGACATTCTTACTGTTGTCCAGATGATTCGATTTGATGATTTTTTCTGAATAGTCTGAAATGCTGGAGCATTCGATCTGACGGGGAAAATATAAAAGTAAAAAGACAAAGACAGAAATTGTGATCTCGGAAGCTCAATTATTAAAGTGGTTCTTTAAAGATATTGGACATAGATAAAGTATTAGCCAGTTGCACTCAAAGACCCATTAAGGTAAGTGTGAACAAAATACATTTGAAACTTCTTCAGCCCTGATGTTAATCAATAAAAAACTAAACTAAATTGTAACAAATAATATTCACAAGATACGGACCCTGTTCTATACAACGGAAGTCCAGAATGCTGTCCCCTGTGCCATTCGGAGGCTTATAACGAAATAGCAGCCTAAAGATATGATTCAGGCTCCTTAGTGCTGGAGTCACTCAGTAGGGAAATAGAGGGGTTCTTGAGACTATGGGACTCAGACAAATGCATCATTCCTGGTGATTTTGAAGTTCCATCAAAGTCCACAGAACTTGGCTGCTGCATTGACATAATGCAGCAAAATACCATCACTCTGTGATCACAATTCTGTACGTTCAGACACCTTTAGGGCTGTGTTTGTAAAAGGTAACGTGTGCTACAAATCACATGAGTAAAACAATTGGGCAGACCATTGTGTTACATTGTGCCAACATCTCATACCACTGCAGCTGACATTGCCCCTTTAGTACAATGTATTTCCATTATCTGTTCTGCATTGCCATTGAAGTTTAAAACCCTTGCTGCATCACCTCGGACAGTTCTTCCTGATAACCCTTTCAGACTGATTGCTATGTAGGGTTCATACACAGTGAGTTTAGGCTGTGCTAGCTAAACGCAGGTGTCGGTGAGAAAAAAGAATATCATTAATCACTGTGTGCAAGGCACAGGGGTGTCTATTTTTAAGAAATACTGTTTACTGAACCTCCATTTCACCTTAAAAGAATGCCTGGACATCACTACATATAGTACATACTCCTGGTAACACAAATGACCTCAATAGGTCACGTTACATGAGTGTTTGCTTTTCTTGAGGCATCTGTTTCTCGTGAAATAAACGTGGACATAAATGGTTATTAAAGATTTGATTTGCTGATGGATAGTGCCTGCTTTTTTAATGCTATTTTAAGTGCTGTCGCCCACACTGCTTTTCATACATCATCTATGTGTGTGTGTGTGTGTGTGTGTGTGTGTGTGTGTGTGGGGCTATAGCAAGGGAGGGGGCGGATACTACCGAAGAGTGCTGCAGTGAACCATGAGCTTGTTCCCCACATTATTACAGCCTGCTGTATCCTGCACAATCTGTGCCAGGGCCATAAGTAGGTGCCCAGGCAAGCAGAGGAACAGCTACCTCAGCTGCCAGCAACAATTGTAAAACAGCGATATGAAGAGGGTCCACGGCTATCTTTATTTTTGTCACCCGACGGTGTACTTTTATTTTGTATCACATTTTTGTTTCATTAGCTTGTTTTGCATCTCTTTATACCAAATATAGCATCATCATTTGTGCTGTGCTTGTACGACTGCTTCTGCTCAATAAAGAATTGGAATATTGAGTACCGTAGTACTGATGAGTCCCAAGAAATATGTTGCGAACATTCCACAACACATTTTATTTTGAGATTGGGTTTAAACAATGTTAATGTTGTGCATTGTATCAAGCTGCCTCATCATATCCTCTTCCCTTATGGATAATAACACCAGAGTCTCTTCATCGCTCCAACAGACATAAGCATTGGAGTATAGTTATACACATATAAAGATAGTACTTAGCAGTACTTTACAATAAAGATGTTTTGACAGATGTTTGGAAGTTATTTGTAAGTGTATTCTGAATTACTGTACAGTAGCTGTAACCACCTGAATGCGCAAGCCCATGACGCAGTTTATCAAACATTTTCAGTAATGGTTTTATGCAAAGTTCTAGGGAAGACAGAAAAAAAAAAGTAGAGTGATCTGCAACATCAATCTGATAAAGGAAATACTGCAAACAAAACATTTATTTCCCTTTTGCCATCTTTGGACCATGGTAACTGATGTCTTCCCAAGTGACAGCTTTAGGAAAGGACTTAAACAAGCTCATTAATATTTTCATGAGACACTCGTGTTTATGTGTTTAAGTGGGCGTTGATTTCATGAGCTTTTCCTGGAATCTCACAAGAAATGGAGACTTTCACTGTAAAATAATCAGACCGTTTTTTGGGGCACTGTCACAAGCTTTCCCTACTAAGTTTCAGGTGTATTGTCGATTCACGTGAAATAATCACACATGTAAACTGGTCTAATGATGTCTTATTAAATATGTACAATACAAATACATGGGCATAAAATTAATATTTTCCATCCAGAGTGTTTCTTTTAGATTCATCTGGGATACTTCTATGCAAGGCAATAATCCAAATAAATGACATATTTCTATCATCTGTTGCAGTGTTACAGAGTTTAGTTTTGAAGACATAAAAGGCCAGGGTTATCAAGGACTTTTCTCAAATGTGTAATTTGCTGGCAGAGAGAGACTCGCAGAGATTGATAAAAGCACTGTGTGCTGGTAAGCAGATGAACCCAGGAGATCCATTAGCAGTTTAGCCTCAAGTAATTGTAGCCTACAAATATTGGAGTACCTTACTTTCATTGCAAACAACATTGTGCCTTTCTGTTAAAAACATTGATTGAATTCACAATGTTTTTGCTGTAAAAGACATTTCCAGATATGAGACACTCAATTCCAAGCCGATCACACACTTTGGGTAATTAAGGCCATCTCCCTTTGTAATGCAAGCAAATCCAAACTAAAAATATAGTGCCATATTTCTGAAACTCTGATTTTGATACCGGTGGTGAGAGAAGTTGTTTGTTTGAAGTACTACTGCTTTCATTATGTCAAGTACCATTGCTTGGATGTTTGAGAAACTCCATAATTAGTGTGCTCAGTTGTACACTGTCTCAGTGCAAATGCAACACAAAATATATCAAGAACATCTGAATGTATTTATTTAAATTTTAAAAAATGATATTATAATTATAAAGTGCATTTATAAAGTTGCCTAATTTGTTCACCCTCTTGTTGTATAATGGTACATACTATTAGGCAGGCACAAGCTGATGTAAATGTTACATTTAAAATAACCACAAGCACTTGACAGAAACGTTTGTGTAAATGAATCGATCCCCCGGTCTGGGGAAAATCACTTTGTTAGGATTATTTGGGAGAAAGAAATTGTACATGTTCTGCAGCCCCCTGGAACCATCCCATGCCTTCCCTCAGGGGTTCCCCGCCCCTGGTTTGAGAACTCCTGGAGTACACAACTTGTCATAGCATGTGCATTCGTCACTGCATGCAACTCAGGGGAATACTGATATTATTAACAGGGAGGGTTGGTATCACTGTACACACTAGCAACATTGCCAGAGAGCTGATACCCTCACAGAACTGCAAATAAAGGGCCCTGTTTGCAAAACTGTTCAAATAACTTTTCTAAGGATTGTTTTAAACATTTTCTTACATTAAACAGTGCTTTGAAAAATAAACGGATAAAACCTCTCAGTTGAATAGGGTTTCATGAACTACAAACTCAATTTAATTTGAAACTGGACTTTAGTGGGCTTCCTTTATAAGCATTACTTCAAACTGTCTGTAAACATTTTCTTTGCAAATATGACCCAGTATGCTGACTGTCCTGAATAAATCTGCAGTGTGTTTAAAAGGAGATGAGCTCCTACCCCATACACCTTCTTGGCTCCAGCCTTGGCTGCGAACATCGAGAGGATTCCTGTGCCACTCCCCACATCTAGAACAATCTTGTCCTTAAAGATGTGCTTATTGTGATACATAGAGTTCCTGTACGTGAGCGTTCGGACCTCATCCTTCAGCATCTCCTGTTAAAGAAAATGACACATTTCAGAGGTGCAGCTGTATTTTATACAAGTCAATATACAGTGGTATCCTAGTCATGACTATGAACACAGTGTACAACATTACATGTAGAGTAGAGCACTGGTAGCGCCAGAGATAAATAATCTAAGATGCAGGCATGCATCTCTTCAGGTTTTTTTTTTCAACTGGAAGAAATAAATGTCATTTGGAACCACTAGAATGAATACAATTGACCTAAAATACACAACAGGCAATGGTTTTGACTTGTAAGATTTAAGAGTGTTCATATTGGGCTGAAAAATTCACTATGAACCTCAAGAGGTTACTTGCTCTTCAGTGAGCCATATTAGATGGAATGAACCTGCTTGAAGGGCTGATTGTGACTGAAACACAATTAGTCTCGTTACACTACATCACCAGGTCACGTTGAAGGTAAGTGATACAAGGCAAGCGCTTTCATAATAACAATACAAGACTCTATTGCATTGAGGTGTGATCAATGAGCTGAGGAGGGAACCTTTAGTGATAACTGCATACTGTGCCTCACAATAGCCAGTGCCAGTGCCATTCCAAGCTATTGGCCATGGATTTAACATTGTCTCAGTAAGCATGGGCTGACCAAAATACCTGATGTTGTTAAATAACTATACAACAGCAAAAGATAAAGTGAAAACTTGTGGCAGTACAGTATGTTTGACAGAAGAAAGTGTGCCGCTATGTTTGCATGAATACTACATATGTAGGCTTTAAGTATTAATGTTTCTACATGGAGTGCATAGTGGGCCACTGAAATGGAGACCAAAAACATGGCCTGTGGTAAAAAGGGAGACCAAAAACAGGGCCTGTGGTATATATATATATATATATATATATATATATATATATATAGTGATCTATATATTATATATTATATATATCTATATATATATATATAATAACCATAGTCACAAATACTGTTGGTTTTTTAATTGCAAAAGGAAAAATAGAAACTTACCTCATGAATTCCAAAATGTGCGTAGGAATCGAAGTAATAATCCCTTGATGTCATTTCCTCTGGGCTGAGAAACTTGGCTATCTTTCCCCTGCCAGGACAGCTTGGTAGAGGGGGTGTGTGCGGGACATGTTGGATGGACTGCACCAGCTTTGGTAGAGGCACGGGTTGGACAGCCTGCGATGGAGCGCTGCTTGTCTGCTGAAAAACACAAGAGAACAGAGAGGAGCGGGTGAACCCTCTGAAGAGGTCAAACCAAAGTGATTAATACGGGTCACACATTAAACCACTTCACTGATAAAGTGGTTGTATGGAATAATTCAAATCATTCCATATATTTTCCTCAATGCACAACATTCACTATTTTAGCTAAGATGTATTAAATAATTCTGGTTACACTATGCATTTACTATAGTTTACCATGGTATGTCATGCCATTAATATGCTTTACCATACCTCACTGGGCTTTACAATGTTTTCACTGTGCTTTATTACACTGTGCTATGCTTTTACTGGGAAACTTGGACCCTTGCATTTATTTGCAGCTATCAATAGCAAACAGAAATGACACTTATTAACATTAGTCTCATTTGTGTTCTCTTTATGTTAAAGCACAACCAACATTATTATAGTGCAGTTCCCATGGATCTTTGTCTTGTGCCATTCTCTACAGATTAACAACCTAAACAGCAATGATCACAGCATAGAATTAAGTGTTGAATCTGTCTCATCATTTACTTTGTGAGTACAAAGATAATACAAACAATGGCTCTATGAACTATGAATTACATGCAAATCCTTTATTAGCCACTGTTAATGTATTGGTGTTAGTGTGTGAACAGAAAAAGAGCACTTCACACATATCCTTTTTACCTTCCAGCCACTATTAATAGCAACTCCTAAATTCTGGTAAAGCTGAGGCAGTTACAATCAATTTTTTTTGCATGCATTGGGGTCATGTTACTGGCTGGTTAGCTGGTTGGTTAATAACAATAGTACAAGTATAAGAGACTACCTGAAAGTAAGGCTATAACATGTGCTTCCTTCAAAACTGCACATGCGAGACCAGCATAGAATGGAAATGCATCACAAGATTTGGTTCTAAATTAGTTTCAGTACAGCATTTACATATTTTTTTTCACACCACATTTTTCATACAAATATTTATGAAAGTATTCTTATATTACCATTTCTATTGCATGAATGTAAAACACAACTTGAAATGCAAAGTGCCACTGCAGTATTATTAAATAATTATATTGCTACTGTATAATGCATAAGGCAAGTAGAATTCCAGCAGTAAATATGATTGTGGGATTTCACCTAATATAGACCACACTGATGCCCCACCCATGCCATAATAAAAGCATAGCTAAATGTAACAAAACATAGTGAAAGCATGATAAAGCATAGGTACGCATTGTAATGCCCAGGGAGGTATGATAACACCTATTAAAAAACAATGGTAAATGCACAGTATAGCCAAGGGAAAACTGCACAATTACCATGGCAAACTTTTATAAGAGCAGTGGCACTTTAAAGTGACTAGATGCATCAAGCATCAGGATGCCAATAAATGGACTGCAATACACCAAGTGAGATATTAATGGTTGTATATGACCTCTGTGCTTTGACATGGCAACTCCTGTTTCCAAATCATGCTCCTATGTGATTTGCATATTAATATTGACGAATGGATATTAACGCAGGCTCACTGCAGCAATCAATGGCTGAGGTGCAGCTCTGTGTTTTGGTAATTTCACTCTGCTCCCAGTAATAAGATCCTGCTGATAAATCGAGGAATGGGAATAGCAGAGGGATTACTACGTGGCCGCAGGCTGTTAAGGGAGAATAATTGTAGGACAAAGAGGATAATTCTACAGGTTGTAGGGGAATGCCATTTCTGGCAACAGGTTAATCTTTAACCTCTCAAGCCACAAACACATACTGTACAGAACCCACACAGACAGGCAGTCCGGCATGTACATATATATATATCATATATATATATCAATATCATATAATATATATATATATATATATTATATAATTATATATATATAATTATATATATATCGGTCCAAAGTACAGATACTCAAGACACCTGCGTTACCACTGAATAAAGGGTGCTTATTTCCCCAGCGATATTGGGAATACTCACATACTTTTGTATCTTTTCGAAAAATAGAATAGAAATCCTCTCGCTATGCCATTGGATAAAAACATCAGAGATCAGGGTTTTGTTTCTGAAGCTGACACAGCTCCCCAGTCACTATGGATTTCTTATTTCCAGTCTGAGGGTTGATTTAAATAAAATGATGTAAAATGTCATTTGTATGGCGGCACAGCAGGAAAACGCACTTTCTCTAAAAGGTAAAACAAACTGCGAAGTCTACAAAAACAAAATCAGTCCAAGTCTGGACTCAAGAAATGCATCTTTGCATTTTTCTCACATGTATTAATAAAAAAATAACAGCAACACCATTGTGTAGTTTATAAAAAAACCTTGCAAAATGATGCAAGGGGGAAGGTCCTTCTTTATCCCAGAGCAGCCGTGCCTAATGCTTCAGTGTCTAGTAACATATTTAAATAACAGTATACACATAATACAAAATCAGCAATTTTAAAGTTACATTAAAACCCACTAAGATAAGAAAGCCATTTTATACAAGTGTGTTTTTAGCCTTGACTTGAAAACTGTAATGGTCCCAGCTTCCCTGACAAACAAACACAGAGCATTCCATACTTTCAGAGCTCTACAAGAAAAAGTCCCCCCTCCCATGTTGCTTTTGTTGACCCTCGGAATAACCAGCAGCCCCACATCCTGTGATCTCAGAGTGCGGTTTGGAAGATACGGGGTCAGTAACTCCTGCAAATAACTAGGTGGTAATCCATTCAGGGCCTTGTAAGTTAATAGCAACACCTTAAAACCAATTCTATACTGCACAGGGAGCCAGTGTAAAGAGGCCAAAACAGGGGTAATATGTTCACTGTTCCTGGTTTTAGTCAGAATTCTAGCAGCAGTATTCTGAACAAGCTGCAAGCGGGATACCACATGTTTTGGGACACCAGAATAAAGTACATTACAATAATCAATTCTAGATTCAACAAAAGCATGCGTTAGTCTCTCAGAATCAGATACAGAAATAGGTCTAAGTTTGCATATATTTCTCAAATGATAAAATATATATATATATACACACACACACACACACACACACACACACACACACACACACACACACACACACACACACATTTAGTAACTTCCCTAATATAAGTCTCAAATGAGAGATCAGGATCAACAAAGCCCACCAAACTCTTAATTTTTAGTTTAAGTTTTGATGAGAGACTGCAAAGGTGACGCTCATGTAGTCATGTAGTTTATTTTAGTTGGTACTGTGATCCCACTAGCAAAACCTGTTTTATCTGAATTAAAAAAACAGAAAACTTGCATTTGCACACACAGCAACAGCTCTGTATCTTGACTGTTGAAAGCTCATTTTATCCTACAACCACACTGTCTGGATGGTCATTTACTCTAAAAATTGTTTTGAAGGTGGCGTTTTTTTAAGGCAGTAGTTAATTGGAAGGAAAAGGAGGATGTCTATTAGATTTTTTCATGGAAGCCTATTTTAAAGTTAGACTGTCAGTTTCATGTCAGTATTATCCTATACATTGGGAGCCTTTCTGAGAGGGTCACTGCCAATGGTTTAGATATTGAAGTCAGTAAGGAATTAGGATTCATATCAGGTCCGGATGGATTCTGAATCCAAACCTAATCAATATATACCTTAAGCTTTTAGTTCAATGTCACCTTTAAAACTTATCAATAGCATTTCCATGTGTAGAGAAGGTTACACGAGATTCTTCCGAGGAAATCCATGTGACACTGTGTTTGAAGTAAATGGTTATAAAGCTCTGATTTGCTGATGGATCGTGGCTGCCTTTTTAATACTTTGTTTTAGTGTTGTCGCCCACACTGCGTTTCACACATCACTGGGGGGGATCGGGGGGGTATATCTTTATTATAATAAACTGGGCCAAATCTGAGTGCTGGTTGAACAGGCATTTGGGCTATTAAAGGGAGGTGGAGGATACATACTGAAGTGAACCACGAGTTTGCTCCCCAAATTATTACTGCCTTCTGTATCCTGCACAGGACCGTAAGGAGATGTTCAGGCATCAGCGGGTGATGACTGTGAGAAATGTAATAAGAAATGCTGCCTTGCGCACAAGTGATTTCTATCCTTCAGCAATGTGCTCAGATTCTCACGTGGTTAAGGAATGTAATGGAATTCCATTTTTGACAGATCCTTGACATTTATTTTTAGTTTAAAGTTAACAGAGTTCAACATTAGTGTGCAAAGATAGAAGAGGACACTCTGCCACAGAAGAAAAACAAATGTCCTTCGTGTCAAGAAATAAACTGGGGAATAAAGGAGCTCGTAAATGTGAGAGTAAAGCTGCAGTGCCTCCCAGGCGTTTCCTGTTTCATTGAGCACGTTGTTCCACTGGAGCCTCCAGGGCATCCTCTGTACTGTCTGGGGGTAGAAATAAGGTGCTGAGGCCACGCTATACCTCAGGAAGCAAGACAGAAATAAAAAGGGGAATATTTTCACTAGGATAATAAGATGCAATCTTTCAAATTCTGCCCTTTAAAATAGTTGGAGGAATGCTGATTAACAATGCCTTTTCATCACTGCAACAGTTTTTCTTATTTCAGTGTGTTTTTTTTTCTAATTCTTTGAAGCTGTTAACCTTATCATTTAAGAGACACATGTTGTAGAAGCTGTTCTCTGTTTGCTCCTGTTATTTGGGGCCCATGTAAAGATGTCATGATGATAGAAATATGTTTACTTATAGGGGATTAAAAACTCTCAATGATGTGTAAGGCTGTCGTGGGTAGCCAGGACAGCACAGACTGAACGTGACAAGTCTGAAAGGTGTTTAAATTGTTCTGGAGGGATGCCTGGCCATGCCTCAATGATTACCACTCCTAATTCCTTTCTGAAAATTGAGAGTGGAAATACAGTAAATACACTATAATCGTAAATCTCGGAAAACTACTCACTTCTAAATATTTTGTAGTCATTTTTGTATTACTTTAGTATAAATACATGTTAATTTGGATTCATATGTTGTTTTTTTCTGACTTTATGTGAACGAAAAGACACACATTTGCCCGTTTTCCCATTGGAAATAGTGATATTTTGAAATATCACTTTCCTGGTCACAAAAGCAACGTTTGTGGGGAATAATAGCCATTTTCTATACTTTTGAGGCATAAGCAATTAGGAAATATCACTTACTACCCACGAACAACAACAAAAATTGTTACACGGTGTTATCACTGTTAAAAAAACGAAACCATAGTGGCATACATTTCACGTGTATTAAAACAACGCATGTCTACTCCATTTTATGAATGGTGCGTGTAATGTTTTCTTTTTTAGTATCCGTTCACCGTGAGCGACGAACTTGACTTAAAGGGTCATCAAACAGTAATAGAGTCTTATGCTTTACTAGTCTAGAAGTGTTGCAGTACAGCTCTGGTAACTTTTACCAATTTCAGGAGAGGCCGGGAGGGAGAGACTCGTTGTTTGGGTGTAAGATACAATAGCGATAACTTTTTTTTCACATAACACATATTGTATACTACAGATTAGAATAGGCCATCCACCCTCTGATTTGTATTAGTCTGCATTTGTCATTGAAAAATCATGAACCGGCGGTCCTTCTCCAGGTAGTAACTGCAGCACCACGGACAGCTCCCCGCCACCGCGAAATACTGTGCAAACCAACAGACCGCAACGTGCACTGTTTTTCAATATAAGCTTCAGAGTATACTTGACTTTATTATAACTCGAACACTCCCAAGTCCACAATAATACAAAGTAATATAATCATATTCCCTTAGTTCCAGACTATGTCTGTGCAATCCGATATGATGGCTGGCTTGTACATTATTTCGTTACAGTTCAAATGGCCAAATAATTTGTAATCACCGCCGTTTCTGATTCTATCTTTAAATCTCAGAATGACAACGTTGTATATCATTTATCATGACAAATGGGTAAAAGGATTACAGACCGTCGTTTTTCATTTCCCATAAATCTATGGTGATGCATAATTGAGTAATGCTCCAAATGAACCGAAACATGACACCTAGTGCACACAAAGAACAATAATTACACATCACTGTTTAAAAATACAAATCCACAACACACTAAGAAATAGCTATTGATTTTTTTTTCTTATGAATGGTTTTGTGTAGAAGATTTCTTCTTACCAACCTCTGGGTTCTCAGTCTCCGCCATCTTTCTCCTCAGAAGCAGGCAGCGGGAGGAGTGTTTTATTCCCATAAGAGCCAGCGAGATTTTTTTTTTTTTTTTTTTTTTTTTAACTCGAGGGTAAACAAAAACGAAACAAATCAATCTGAAATCCGTATGTTGCTGTCGGTGAAAATATTAATTTCTTGTTACTAGCCAAACTTTGTTTTCCTATTTGATTATTTTTTTTTTAATTGCATGTAATATAACGGTGAAAGTGGTTTATCAAATGCCAATATACAACTTGATTGTTCCTGAACTTATAACTTTTAATTTCATAATTCAAAAGTTTATTCACTAGTGAAATGCTCTGGACGTGTTTATATGTGATAAATTATATAACATAACACCCTATTCCGTTTAAACTAATGTGTAATGCATAGTTCCCTTCATGTTTGCGGCTGCAGCACACCACAAAAAGAAACGTGGTACTATTCACTTTTTAAATTTATTGCAAACAATGTACTATAAGTTAAAATCCCTTCAACTACTTTTTATTATCACATTTCCTCAGATCCGATTAACGTAATCCACGATATAAATAAATAAATAAATAAAATACAATATAAAATCTGGGTCAGTTTTTTAACAACCTCTTTCTCTTGCTTGCATTTATAAATACAATTGTGCTAGTTTCCTTAAGTCTTCTTCTGAGAGAAAATCTTGCAGGCGTCACTCGAATGTTGCTGATGAAGCTTCAGTGCGGCTGATAAAAGAGCGACAGTCACGCCGGTGGAATAAACTGCAGTGTATTTCGCAGGTGAACATATAAATTGTTAACTGTTTTAATATTTGTTCTTTTTGTTATTGCGTCTGATCCTGAAGATACTTGCTTTGCATGAAAAGCTTAACTTTATTCTCAAATGCGATGGAAACTTGCACAGCCCTGCATCTGAACGTATTTAAATAATCCATCGGTTTCGGTCGCTTTTCTTCAGAGATGCCTTTGTTTATTTCCTGGCTGCCTCCTACATTTCTGATGCTGTTCCACCTTCCCAGAGAATCTTTGCATTGTTGAATGTGAAAGTCAGACTCGTTTTGTAGAGTGATAGTAACCAATAGGATTCTGTGCCATCCTCAAGTCTATGGCTCGTTATTGAAACAGACTGTATGTCTTAAAGCCATGTATGTATTTATAGAAACCTGACTGATAAATTCTATATGCGTTTCTCCTTTACTGTATGGGTATCGTTGGCAGTGATTATTATTATTATTATTATTATTATTATTATTATTATTATTATTATTATTATTATTATTAGTATTAGTAGTAGTAGTAGTAGTAGTAGTGGTGCTTTTAGTGTGGCATACCTATACGATATATTAATTAGAAACCCATAATGATATTTATAACCCTTTTATTGTATCTTTACCCCGTTATATGGAACTCTAGCAATGACCCCAGAGAAAACCTAAATAAATGATATGGTGTGAATGCCCATGGAAACCCTTTTCCAAAGAAGTAGCAAAGCAGTTGCATGGCAGTATAATTTTCTAATTTTCATTAAATGTGTACTTGTTCTAGAATTCATGATCTCCCAAATACAGAATCAAAGTGTTCCAGGCGACGAGTTGTTTTATTTAGAACTCATTTTGATGTGTTGGTAAAGATGTGTTTGATGTTTGAATTCTTTCCATGCTCTTCGTCTTATTGTACGGGTTTATTTTCTTTTCTGCTTATTATCGCACAACATGTGTTTTTAATTACCAAATATTACTGTTTCTACACTTAAGGTTATTTGGATTTTTAATAGTCGCCCAGAATAATTTACGTTTGGGTCTCTGAGCAATCCTACAAAAATGTGGATTTCTGTTTTGTGGCCAGTATAACACTGACCACTAGGGGCGCACTAAATGTGTATATTGTAAGGTTGTCACCTGAACTCTTTCAGGACGTGCTTCGAAACACTGGAGATGTGTTGTAGTAGCGTGGAGGTTCCTTCTGTGTAGCATCCAAGTGACATTGATTACTTTGAAGTCTTGTCTGGCTGTTTTGTTGGAAATCACCTCAAATCTCAAAATCTCAAGTTTAACAGTAGTGATATATTCTAAGTCAGACTATTTTAACAAAAGCATTGTATATTCAATTAATCTAAGCAGAGTCAGATCTTAATACCCCCAACACTGAGATCTTCAAAAAGGACTCTTGAATGACAGCTAATAACTGTTTATTGAGTAGAATAAGAAGGGTTTTTAAAAAAGAGTATTCTTTTTAAACCATCTGCCATTCATTTGTCATGGATTTTTCTTGCCAATTTATCTTGGTAGTCTTCAAGGTCAAAGCACATCATTGGCTGCAAAGCATCCCAGTCCTTATGTGACACAACTGGTTGGTTAATGATGATTTAAAAAGCTGCTGAAGAGGTGGGGACTATTTCACTCCTCACTCCTCAGATAAAATGACCTAGGGTTTGCAAGACTGCTGTTTCCAGTTTTCATTGACCTTGTATTGTAAAAATGAAAATACCTGTTTCTTTCAAAACTGCACACATGAAATCTATTTGCAAGTGCACAAAGTGTGAAATTTATAGATTTCACTGTCTACAAAAATACAGTGAGGAGCGATCTGCAATCCAGCAGGTTTACAAGTTTTAGGTCAACGTTATTTAAGCAGTACTCAGTCATGGCATGGTTGAATGCTTGAATTCTAATAATAGCAGCATTTCATTACATGAACATGCTCCAGCAAGTAGATTTGTATAACTGAGCATGCTCAGGATTACATTACTTAGATAAATCATAAGAATAACACTAGAGCAGTATGGCTTGGTGTAAACCAGTAATACTGTCATTTGAAGGTCCTTTTTCATTTGGAAGGTACAACATTGCAGGACAATGTGATGATGAAAATACTTTGCAGGAAATCGAAGGCCTTACAGTTATGTTTTTTCTTCATAGTTCCTTTTTTGATATGGAGGCTTCGTCATATGATTGGAAGTGCGTGTATAGTCACAAGAAGGCAAGGTGTATTTCCCTGCCACATTTATTTCAAAGCTCTTAAGCTCCACCGCCTCAAACCTGTTTGCCTCTATCACAATAGCATTTTAATTCTTACTGCTATCCATAGAGTGGCTTTTAAAAAATACCAATCAGCCAAGACAAAGTGCTTATGTTTAAGGGAAACCCAGTTTGTGGTAGCAGACCATTCAAAATGTTTTTTAGAGATGGGCAATGAGACACATGGCTAGCTTCACAAAACTCTAATGAGAGAACACAAGTAAAATAAGGAGACACAAAATAACACTGAATAGGCTAAAAGACCTGCTCATACAGTTTTGCCTCTAGGCCAAAGGGGTATTTGCTTGGGATACACCTTACTCTGTTGAGCAGCCTGTAAATATCTGTATAAAGTTAAGATTAGCTTCAGCTACAGTATGTGAAAGAAGTTGGCTCAACACCATCTCCATGTTGGTCTGCAGGTATGAGGGTCCCTCTAAAATTCTCTGTACAAAGCATTTGTCTGTGCCACAGTTTTTAGTGAACCCTTATTACACAGTATATGTTAAGTGGAGGTCTGAGGTGCAATCAGTCAGGTAACCACTAATGATGTTTCAGAGTAAACAAAATAAGCACTTTACCAAAAATCCATCCCATTTAATTTACAATTACTATGTCTCCAATAAAGAGAGGTTACCCTTTCCTGATGCATTCCATTAAGAAAGACCACCACAACATTTTAAACAAACAACACCACAACAGGGGATAACTGAGGTGCCTGCTTTTATTTAAATTCTTATAAACTTTACCTCAAGTTTAAAATGCAAGATAATATCTTTGGGCTCAAGGAGTGGGTTTTCTTAACTCCTTGAAAACAACACCACCAAAAAAATAATAATCCATGTGAATCAGAAATACTTAAGAGCTAAACCCATATGTTCTTTACTTTTTTGGAATGGTTATTTCGTCTGAGAGAGTTAGATTTTTTTTCCAATACATGTAGCTGTGTTATCAGTGGGGGTCCAGGGAGACCAGCCTACGCCAGTTCATGCTGTTCATTTATTGGTTAATGTTATGTAAAATACTAAGGCTTGGAGTGTAGCTTTGGGTGTATTTGGTAGGTGGATGCCAAAAATGGCACTGGTAAGTTAGATTAATGTGGGTGTAGAATCGTTAACTTCTATTTCTAAGTGTTAGACTATTGCTGCCCTGTTTTCTGTTGAAGAGACCATTTGTGCTCTTCAAATATAAATCTGTGATATTGCGAAAACAGTCATGATTCAGAGTGTACATAAGTGCTATCCGTTGACCTTTAATTAACATTGCTTTGTAGAGCACCGGTAAACAATTCATTTCAACTATTTCTGCGAAAGAAAAAAACCTGTTAAAAAAACTGAGAAACAATTCAGAAGTTTAATTTATTCCTACCTGTTGCATAATGTGTTTTATAGCATTTTTTTTCTCTTGACCCATTAGCATTTGTGTTGGTGTTGTAGATAACTATGTTTTTCTGAGTTTATTTTCACTTTGCCTCATGGACATTTTTATTTATCTTCCCACAACAAAATAGGATTGAGGATTTATACAGTACTTGGGGACCATTAAATCTGTCTTCTATCTGCTTCATTCTTTGATGTGCTAGTTGTGTCTTAATTTGGTGTTGTTTTGCCTTATAATTGACATTAATGCCAATTTAACTTTATTAATTTCATATTCACATGCTATTTACAGACATTTAAAGCGGCGTTACTGAGAAAAACAGGATGAACTGGTACTAACGCCTTTCACTCTACAATAAAAGGTTGCTTCAAAACTGTTGTTCAATGTGCGTCTGTCAGAGAAACATGTCTGTGGCAAATCAAATAGAAAATGTCTACTGATGAGTGATATTTGTATATTATTAGCTCAAATGGGCATGATTGCGCTTGCCTGTGCAACCATCTCATTCTCATTGATGTTGGATTGGATGAGTAATGTGATTATGTGATGATTATGCATGGGTGAGTCCAATAGGATCTCAGTGTCTGTTCTTTTTCTCCATGATAGTTGTAGCTTTCTTTACTTTTGTCTGCCTGCCTGTCTATCTGGGAGAATTTCAACATTGAAAGGATTAATGGAAACAAAAGATGGTTATAAACTAATGGGATACAAAGAAATGTGTCAGAGAGGGTGAGACCACCACCACGAAAGGAGGATCTACAGTTCTATAGGAACTATAGGAACTTTGTCATGTATTTATAACACTATAATAATAATAATAATAATAATAATAATAATAATAATAATAATAATAACAACTGCATAGTTTTGTATTATGGATTTTAAACTGATTTAGCAATTTATCCATACATTTAACTCCAAGTTTTTACTTCTTTATAGAGTAGTTTGTTTTAAAAATGATTCATTATAATGAGAAACAAACCCCTGCTTGCAATAAAAGATACTGTAAGTCTTTCACAACCAGGGAGACTGGGAACAGAATTAATGGTGGTACAGTGGGCTAATTCACAAGCTTTCTTAATGCCTTTAACTATGGGGCCTAACTTCACAACCAACTCAAGTAATAAGTGAGTTTGGATGTCATACCTAAGTCCCCATTAGTCCTTAGTCCACACCACAAAGATATATCACAGACTGGTAGAGTATAGCTAGAGGTCTGGCTTGATATGTGTTCAGGGTTTTTTTTTTTTTTTTTTTAATTCATTAAACCGAATAAAAAAAATACCTCAATCTCTAATTAAAAAATAACCAATAAAATAAATAAATAAATAAATAAATAACGCACTAACAAGTCACTATGGTTACTACTTCTGTTATACCAAGACATGTTTCAGGATATGAAAAAATGATAATTTAGTGTTATTGAATTTAAACAAGATTAACATTAAATAAGCAATTAATGCTTAGGTCAGAAACATTAATCTGTGCTTAAACAATAACTTTGTTGTGCTGTGTTTTCTTTTCTCAGTTTAGCTCCTTTGAGAAACTTCAACATGGTTATTAAACAAATATTCTTAAGTTTTGTTTTATGTTATTATCACAACAATAGCAGCTGGTAATATGTTCTTAAAGGGCCCATAGCTAGCAAATTCCAGAAAATCTTACCTAATGTGAATTATTATTATTTTTTGTGCACTAAATGTTCAATTAAAAATTGTCCAATGATCTCGTACATTTTGTAGTCCTGCACTGAAAATACACGAGGAATAGGAAAATCAGCCATTGGTTACTAAAAATAAAGTGACATCCAGCATTGAATTTAGAATTGCATTTTAACCCAATCTATGACAGATAGACACACACATATATCTGCATAATCTGACATTCTCAATAACTTAATCATTACAAATTGGATAAGCGGTTCTCCAAATGCGAAGTATAACTGCCTCCACTATATTCCCTTCCTAGGTGAACCGCCACAATAAACACTGCATGCTACATTAAGAAAGAGATGGAAGGAGCAATTTATCAAGAAAGGAAAAGTTGAGCAAGGGGAATAGGAAGAAGCTTTACCTGCAATGAGACAAGCAATCTGTTACACAGGCCCAAGAGGAAAATGTAAACGATTAAGCAAAAAGAAAGACTATCAAACAACCATGAAAAAAATAACTGGGGAAAAAACATTTTACATTGTAGGACTATATAAAATAGCTGCATTAGAAAAATGTAGGACACCCTCAAGAAGTTTTCTACTGGTCCCTGAAAGACAAGCTCTAGCTCTGCAGATGTTTGCTTGAACTCATGGGGAACCTGGCCAGTAGGGTGCACTATAGCAGGGTGAGGTTTCTGGTGATTCAGTAAGAGCCACTGTGGCGCTCCCTGTGGAATATCTAGTGAATGTTGTGAACGCTGCACAGCTAGGATGCAAACCTGCGCTTCCCTGACTAGCTCACTGTGCACACCATCCTGTCGGGCCTTTACCAGTTAAACCACTGGGGAAACTGGGAAAAATCTTTTGATATTTAAACACAGCCCCTCTCATTATAAATGACCAGCAAATTACCAGCTGTAACACGGATAAACCAGTGCTGGCAAGCTATAGAATTTCAAACAATGCAAGCAGAGTTATATTTTAACTAAAATTCCTGGAAGATGTAGACAGTGAGTATTGTAAAATTGAGATCCATTCAAAGGAAAGGCAAAAACATCCCCCACCTATTTATTAAGAGAACCTCATTGATCCCGCTTCACATTAATGATGGTTTCCAATGACAGCTCTGTAATTTACTATACCTCAGAAACACGGTAGGTCTTTCACATCTGAATTTTTTAGTTAACATTTTTTGGATAAAAGCTTGAAGCGGTGCAAAGGTCCAAACATTTGTCTCTAATTGCATACATCCGTCTTATAACAAAGCAGCTTAATGAGTTTCATTATTCAGAATTAGATTCCCACACAGGTAACCAGGGAGTCAAAATCATTAAGCTTCTGTTGAGATCAGAACCTATGAATAATGTTTTGTGCGCCACAAAATATTTTTATAACCAGAATTACTATGCAGATGAAGTATTTAGATTTTCATGTTCAATTATTTTTCATTTTTTTTAGAATTAGAGTTTTCTGCGCCTAAATATATTAAGCAAACATTTTATAAACTGCATTAGTTCTGCCTTAAAAATGTGATATATATTGGAACACAGGAGGGAGGAGGTTAAAATCCTCTCTGCATAAAAAAAAAAAGTTTATTAATTGTTTTATTTTTAATTATCCCCTGCATCTGGCTATCATTGTAAATTAGAGCCAGGTACAGGGTATTTAAAGAGAGCAGCTAGTTTCTTCGGGGATGCTGTGTGAAGAGCCCGACTGTGTCGTATAGTCCTGAAAGGTGCCGTGTGAAACCTTGTTTGTGAAAATTATGTTAGTTAGTGCTCGAAAAGATCTAGGTGTTTATTTTCTTTTTATTTATATTGTAAATATTAAACGTGAATGAAAGTGCTAAACCTCCAGTCTGTATGTGTCCTGGGTCTGATTTTAAAGGAGCAACAAACGTGAGAGCATGCAGCTCGATCACTATATATATATATATATATATATATATATATATATATATATATATATATATATATATATATATATATATATATATATATAGTGGCTTGCAAAAGTATTCAGACCCCTGACCAATTCTCTCATATTACTGAATTACAAATGGTACATTGAAATTTCATTCTGTTTGATATTTTATTTTTAAACACTGAAACTCAGAATCAATTATTGTAAGGTGACATTGGTTTTATGTTGGGAAATATTTTTAAGAAAAATAAAAAAACTGAAATATCTTGCTTGCATAAGTATTCAACCCCTGTGCTGTGGAAGCTCCCAGTTTGCACCGATGAAAGAAATTGCCCTAACGAGGACACAATTACCTTACCATTGGCCTCCACCTGTGAACCATTAAAGTTGCTGTCACATTTTCTGGATAAAAACCCCACTGTTGAAGGATCATTGGTAAGGCTGTGAATCTGAAGGAAAATGAAGACCAAAGAGCATTCTACAGAAGTTAGAGATAAAGTAATACAAATGCATAGATTAGGGAAAGGGTACAAAATAATATCCAAGTGTTTGGATATCCCAGTGAGCACAGTTGGATCAATAATCAGGAAGTGGAAGCTGCATCACACCACCCAGGCACTGCCAAGAAAAGGCCGTCCCTCAAAACTCAACGCTCAAACAAGAAGGAGACTTGTGAGAGAAGCCACAGAGAGGCCAACAATCACTTTGAAGGAGCTACAGAGTTCAATGGCTGGGAGTGGAGTAATGGTGCACCAGTCAACCATATCAAGAGCTCTGCATAACACTGGCCTGTATGGGAGGGTGGCAAGAAAGAAGCCGTTACTCAAAAAGTACCATCTGAAAGCACGTCTGGAGTTTGCCAGAAAGCATGAGAGTGACCCAGCTGCGATGTGGGAAAAGGTTTTGTGGTCAGATGAGACCAAGATAGAGCTTTTTGGCCAAAACTCAAAGCGCTATGTGTGGCGCAAACCTAACACTGCCCATGCCTCAAGACACACCATCCCTACAGTGAAGTATGGTGGTGGCAGCATCATGCTGTGGGGATGCTTCTCATCAGCAGGGACTGGGCATCTTGTTACAATTGAAGGAAGAATGGATGGAGCAAAATACAGGAAAATACTGCAAGAGAATCTGCTTCAGTCCACTAAAAAACTGAAGCTTGGGAGGAAATTTACCTTTCAGCAGGACAATGATCCCAAGTACAAGGCCAAAGCAATATTGGAGTGGCTCAAGAACAAAAAGGTGAATGTCCTACAGTGGCCCAGTCAAAGTCCTGATCTCAATCCCATTGAGAATCTGTGGCACTATTTGAAAATTGCGGTCCACAAGCGTCGTCCAACCAACCTGAACAACCTGGAGCAAATCTGCCAAGAAGAATGGGCCAAAATCACTCCGACACTGTGTGCAAAGCTGGTACATACTTACCCCAAAAGACTTAAAGCTGTTATTGCAGCGAAAGGTGGCTCCACCAAATATTAATGTGTGGGGGTTGAATATTTATGCAAGCAAGAT
The DNA here is from genome assembly GCF_017654505.1 of Polyodon spathula. Classification (NCBI taxonomy): domain Eukaryota; kingdom Metazoa; phylum Chordata; class Actinopteri; order Acipenseriformes; family Polyodontidae; genus Polyodon; species Polyodon spathula. The sequence continues at coordinate 44,412,158 of NC_054541.1, read as the reverse complement.
ATTTCAGTTTTTTATTTTTCTTAAAAATATTTCCCAACATAAAACCAATGTCACCTTACAATAATTGATTTTGAGTTTCAGTGTTTTAAAATAAAATATCGAACAGAACGAAATTTCAATGTACCATTTGTAATTCAGTAATATAAGAGAATTGGTCAGGGGTCTGAATACTTTTGCAAGCACTGTATGTGTGTGTGTATATATATATATATATATATATATATATATATATATATATATATATATATATATATATATATATATATATATATATATATATATATATATATATTAAAGCTTTTAAGTTTTAAAATCAAATTGATAGTCTCAGGGGACGGTTTCATTTCATATGCAGCTATTTATTTTTTATTGTTGTGAGCTAAGTTAAGCATGTTAGACTCCAGCCTCTAGTATCCCAAACAATACATTATTTAAATTAATTAAGAGTTTGTATTTTTTGTGACACGTGAGACTTGACTTATTAACTTGTTTTTCTTTTTCATTTTCTCATTTCACATTAAAACTTGAATGTAAATAAAATAAATTAAACGTATTGAAAGCAAGGTATTTACAATTTCTGTCAAAAATATGCATTTGTCTTGTTCTCTGTATATGGCTTCTTATTTATTTATTGTGTCTTTTAATTAATATTTCACCCAAACTAAGCTACCCCACAGATGGTCTTTTTCTCATGGAGCAGCTTGTCCCATGCCAAGTCTTCTAAACCAGTACAGCCAGCAAACCAGTAGCTCTAACCACCATACACCAGTACTGGTCATGAAGACATGTTCCTCATAGATTATACAAAATAGTAACTGCAATAATAATAATAAGAATGATCGTTTTATTATTATTATTATTATTATTATTATTATTATTATTATTATTATTATTATTATTATTATTAAAATAACAACCTGTAATATATTGCATTATTCAGATGAGATACTGTAAGGGGGGACTTATTTAAAAAGATTTAGTTTTATTATGCTGTCAACATATTTTAACTTAAGTTTGGCAATCTTTTCCAAGATTCCAGCCACTATGCTCTACTAAACTGCTGACTGAAAAGACACAGACAACTTTTAATGGCTCAGTGCAAAAGGTACAAGATTACAACTTGCAATGCATTTTCTTTTTCGTTAGGCCAGTATGACACTGTACAATATCTAATGGGATTTGATATGATTGGATTTTGGGGTGCTCGGGGTGACTTGACAGCTCAGAGCTACAGGCACAGAGGAGGGATTGGTCTGTTTCCTTTCGACCTCGCATTCACCTCAATCTCTCCACTCAGAGCCAGTGAAGCAACAAGCTGCGATCGAATGGAACAGACATAACTGGATAAACCAAGCGCCCAGCCATCATCATTCACAAACTATTTCAAATAAACACACGCGCTGTATTCCGGTGAGTAATGTAAAACTTGCATATGTCATGAGCTGAACCCATAGGGGGTTTACGTTTGTAAAACTGAAGGACAGTGTTGAATTGGACGCAAGGTGCAGTACTGTAGCTACTGATGCGATAAACTACTAACTCCCCCTTGACAAGTCGTTTACTGTAGAAACTTGTTTAATGTTTGCGAGAGGTCTGTCTTTTAACAGAGCAATGTTACAACTTTTGTCGGTTGAAGGGTGTGGCATTTGTCTTGCTTTTTATGTATTTTTTTTTTTTTTAAATCTGTTTTAAAAGTAATTCTGAAAAATAAAATATAAAAGCCGGTGCTTTTTATATGATACGTTGGCGCTCTGGGAATGAGAAGTGTATTTTCTTATGCACAATGGTGCAGCTGCAGTCCATTCCAGAGTATACTGCCTCAGCAAGTGGAAAATAATTAATCTGTCTTCTTGTTGCAGGAAAATAAACCATGCATATTCTCGTCAGGGATTATTGTTTGCTGAGTTAGTTAGCGTAGGCTGTACTGTAAATGCTTGCGCGTATTTTTTTTTTTTTTTTTAGTGATACCAACAGATTGCATTAAATACATAAAGACACGAAGCTGACTACACTGCATCCCGTAGAATGAAAAACAAAACACTAACAGACCGTCTAAATAGAGTGAATAATATAGGTCTGCTTCCTGTGCATAACACTTTGTATTCTATTGTATTCACTTTGTATTCTATGGTATTCACTTTGTATTCTATTGTATTCACTTTGTATTCTATGGTATTCTATTGTATTCACTTTATATTATATGGTATTCACTTTGTATCCTATTGTATTCACTTTGTATTCTACATGTCTTGTTATGTAAAGTTTACACATAACACGGTCGCAAAAATTTAGCTGTGCAATATCAAACGCATTTTTATTGGTTTGTGATTTTTACCCCGAAGCGTTTTTTTTTTTTTTTTTTTTTTGTCTGCAGTGCCAAAGACTGATATCCCGTTGCAGAAACCTATTCGCTGGGTTAAGAACAAATATCCCACTTAGACACTGCACCGATTGTAAATGCAATCTTGGAGGGCCATGCCATCTTTGCACTTGCTGATTAAAATGCTTTGCATGTAACCGAGAAGCTGACTATTCAGGAAACCACAGTAGTGAACAAGGTCCACCACCAGCACCGCAGCTAGCACGGATTTAACATTTTGGTCAGCTTGAATTTGTTTTTAGTGTAGAGCCTAAGATAAGAAGCTAGGCTGTGTCTCTAATCAAGTTAATAACAAAACCAAATGATGTTCTTCAGTTAAGTATAAACAGGCATTGTAGTGCATTCTCTGTTTTTGTTGAAGTATTTACCGCGTTGAAGCTGACAGCACCACTACAAGTCAAAAAAAAGCGGTGGGTCGATCTTAAGTGTGGTTAGGCAAAAAAAAAAAAAAAAAAAAAAAGTCCCTAATTGTTTTTATTATTGTTGCACAGGGGGGGTTGGGTTGGGGGTGCTTCTCAATGATAATTATAGAAATCACTCAATAACTGAATTGTTTAAAAGGGCCTTCCACTGAAACTGGTTGTGCTAGAAGTTGGTATTAACCATATGTGTTGACTTCTCAGAATCTAGCGGAACTTATTTTGCTTTGTGATCAGGCTGTATGATTAATGGGGAGTCTCATTGGGGCTTTTTAACATTAATTAAAATATCCAAATACATTCTTGCCTATTCTCATTGGACTCAGTATAGTTCTGACTGTTGTCTTCTGCAGGTATCCTGTATTTTACTGTAAAATCAAACATTAGGACCCACATGTACTGTGCTGTTGTTCTTTGCCTGAATTAACACTGTTAAAATAAAGGATTGCCTTTTTGAAATGCAATGTGGATGTCTGTATTCTGAGACAATCAGCTGTTCAAGTCATCACTACTGTGCCTCAGTTACAAAGTAGCACATGATAAAATTATTTTTAAAAAAAGGGTTGTCTGCATTAACTTGTCAGGTTGGAGCCTTATTCATAAAAACTGGAGATGAAGATAAAAGAGCTGTCTATCAAAAATGATTTATTTTGTACAGTAATTCTGTGTTTGATAGTTTAATGGGGAAACATCTGAGAACAATAGGCCAGTTTCATATTAGTGTAAGTGTTAATTGTGTAATAGAAACACAGGCCACTACAGTAATAGGAGGAGTAAATCAAGTCATGTTTTAAGTTAATTAGATGTTGACCCACTTTTGCACCCCAAAGGAACATTATAAAACGTGTCAAACTAAATATATCTTGACATTTAAAGACTTTTTAAAGTAATTGCAAGTTACTGAAAAAATTGGTCTATTTCCATATGCTGCATTCTAGTTGTTTAAAGAACTGGTAACACTTGAATCATTTATATATATATATATATATATATATATATATATATATATATATATATATATATATATATATATATATATATATATATATATATTTTGTACATATAGATATCTATGTCTAACCTTATCATTCTTTGTAAGATCACACAATAAGCGTTATTCTTAGTCAAACGACTTTAACTTTCAAATTCTTAAAAAAAACGTTGCATGAATCAGGAATGTCTTTCCATCTGTATCTATTTCACACTTCTGTTTTTTTTTTCTTATCAATAATCCAGTTCTTCTTTGTTTATTTTAAATGGTTTTTTAAAATCAATTTAGATCTATTTTTACTTATATTTTAGATGTCTAATGTTGCTTCACTGCTGCAACCTTTTTGCCTATAATGTTTTATGTTTTTTTTTTTGTTGTTTTCCTTTTTAGGAGAAAACATGTCACAATTGTATAAAGGTGACCAAAATGACTGGGTGGCTGTCTGCTTGAAGTACCTTCTCTTTATATTCAGCTTCCTCTTCTGGGTAGGTTTTGATTATTCCTTTTCTAAAACATGTATTTATTGATTAAATGAAGTGCTTGTGAATTCAATAAAGACAGGCGAGTGAACTACGACCCTGCTATTGCACCTCACAAATTACCTAGATGTTTTGTTATGTGGACACATTTCCACTGGGGGCTAATCTGAGACCACCAGACTAATTTATGATCTGAGCCAGATCCAAATACTGGTTTCCTGAGGTCTAAGGGACTGTAAAGTTGACTGAATTAAGCCACTGTGCAGCCTATTTTAATTGTAACAATAAAAACTGTAAATTAAGGCAGTATGTCTAGTTCCCCACTGCACTTTATAAAGAGCTTTCAGTGCTGTGGGCTCATTTGCTTTATTGAGAATTGTGTGCTCCGGTATCATCCTCTGTAATAATACTAAAATACATTTAGGCCAAAAGTCTTTCTCAGTATCTTAAATGTATTTTTGCATTGCTAAATATTCTACCAGTGAGTGGTATATGGTTATGGATGATATACATAATTTGTAAAACGGGCCATCCAGCCAGGCACGAGGCAGGCTAATGTGATGATCACTGATTTCAGCACCCAGCTGTTGTAAATGGAAGCCTAACATATACACTGTATATAGATTATCTAGCTATCATTCTTCACTCAACACACATTTGCTTTTACAATACATTAGACTAAATAGTGTATATACTTCCTATCGGGTTTCACTTTAGCAGCAACATGTAACAAAAAATAATCGTTAACCCTAAATGCTACTCACTCATCATAAATTATATTTGTTCTATCCAGTACTTTATTATAATAATGATGATGATGATGATGATGATGATGATACATTTTTGGTTAAATTACGGTTCCTGGCAACCAGTTAATTTTATAGTGCAATTTATTAAACTAATTTGAAGTGTGTGTTTTTTAGCGTTCTCTTTGAGAAAAACAGGGACCCTTATGCAATGATTGTGTCTTGTGTGCCGCGCACTACAAGGTAAACTCGATAACTGCCTTGATTTTACACTAATCTTCACAAAAATGTTGCCTTTTCCAGTCAACATGCAAACTAAAACACAGCGAAAGAAAACAAAACAAAATACGAATCCCACTGTAACCCTGTGCAGGGCCTCAGCCTTGCCTCAACCGTGCCACTCACATCATCTGAGAATCTGTCAACGTGAGGTTTTCGTTCTTGAAAAAGCCCAAGACGATAGCAACATTGATAAAAGACGAACAGGCGAGTGTGAAAGAGAATACGTCCATAGACCCTAAGTGTTATTACTGTTTCTGGATTATAAGTGAAAATCATCATCTGCTTTGGGATTACAATGAATTGTCTGCTTGGTTTCAGATCTTACTTATACTTCACAGTTGGTGATCTATTATTTTTCTATTTGTTACATGGATAGAAATAGGGATCTGTAGTACAGTATCTAGTATGACTGTTTAGTATTAATGTAGATGATACATTAGATGAACAAAGAAGACTACGTGGCGACCTAATTCAAGCATTCAAAATTCTAAAAGGTATTGACGGTGTCGACCCAAGGGACTTTTTCAGCCTGAAAAAAGAAACAAGGACCAGGGGTCACAAATGGAGTTTAGAAAAAGGGGCATTCAGAACAGAAAATAGGAGACACTTTTTTACACAGAGAATTGTGAGGGTCTGGAATCAACTCCCCAGTAATGTTGTTGAAGCTGACACCCTGGGATCCTTCAAGAAGCTGCTTGATGAGATTTTGGGATCAATAAGCTACTAACAACCAAACGAGCAAGATGGGCCGAATGGCCTCCTCTCGTTTGTAAACTTTCTTATGTTCTTATGTTCTTATGTTCTTATACATTTCATTGGGCTCTTAAACTGATCCCCATGTCTGTCTGTCACACTCTACATGGTGAGCATGATAACTGCATTGATTCTGCACCAATCTACACCAAATTTGCACTTTCTTATATGCTCCTAGCCTCCAATAGACATTTTAAATTACATGTGACTTTAATCTTTAACTTTCTGTGCATTACCAAGCGATTTAAGAGATATGAAGTACAGTGCTGCAAAATTCATATTTTCAAACTGGCAGCTGTATAAACAGGGCACAGTTCAACACCGCTATGTGCGTAAAGAAACTGCGCACTATTAAATAATACAGTCTGATATGAAGTGCGAAGCTATAGTGAAAATGAAAAGCATATATTTATCACCTTTTTCTCCCTCCTGAGAATGTGTTGCTTGTAACTCTACTGGTTTCCTATCCCAGTCTGTCTGATGAAGGTGCTAACCATATCTCTGAATGCTAATTTATACACCCTGTTTGAATAACCCTAAAGCACTGGGCTACAGAGTGTAAAGTCATTATTGTGGCCCTTATGTGATATGGCACTGCAGTTACAGCTATTTTAGCGTGATCAACTTTTGTTTGATTCAGACCTTTGTGAAACCAGCAATGAATACTGCTTCTTGTTACTGTTAACAACATGTGTCTTTAGATATGTGTTTAAAATATATTGCATATACTGTAGTAGGTTGTCATGATGATATTACTTACAAAATCAGAGAACGTTTAACCAATGCTTAGCCTAGTTGGACTGGAAATATGAAAATAATGCAAAACTGTGTGGGAAATCTTTAGTGAATAAGGCACAAGTCTTTGAGAAAGTCAAGCTAATCACGACAGTTTTTCATGCCAGTTTGGTGTACGGTGTCCATTTTAGGACATCCTTAGTCGTCACTCCTCCTCGAGTCAGTGGTGAGGACTGATTCGAGGAGGGGTGATGACTGAGGATGTCCTAAAATGGACACTGTATTGGTGGCCTGAGGTTTTCCCCAGTTGACATTAGTCTTGCTGATATCAAGACTTACTCTTTCACATGCTGTTAATAAATGGCTAGCAGTGTTTTCTGTTTTTTTTTGTTTGTTTTTTTTCTCAACAATACCCTGTATAATTCAATACGCTCACGGTTTAAATATGTAGTGTCATGATTATTGGTGCGTAATCATTGCTTGCCAAAAGAAATGTATCATTAAAAACAATAACCTCCTCAACATTACCCATAAGGGCCAATTAAGAAAAGAAAGCTGGTGCTTCGGACTGTGCGACAGGCTGTTTTTATGCTGCACTGCTGCTTATCCATCGTGCTTGATTAATAATACCTTTTTGACTCTTGAATCTCTCTTTTTGTATTACTGAACATGGAGTTCTGTTAATGTGTGCATTTAAAATGTCCCCAGAGTCTCTTTTAATTATCTGAACAGTGGCAGAGCTAAATACAGATGCACTTTCCATATTAACCCTGCCGGTCTCCTTGATTTGTTGATTCCCACCACATTAACATTATTATATGCAGTGACAATACAGCAAACAGATATCCGTGTTTGAATGGGTTTTGGGGAGTCAGTAGTAGGGTTCTTGGTAGGTTAGATTGTGAAGAAATTATTCAGCACCGTGAGCCACCAGCTGTTCTCTCAATATGTGTGTTGTGATTGTTCCTTTGTTTTTTATTAGTAAAAAAACAAAAAACAATACAGTACAGTCGACTCAGTGCTGCTTTATTGAACCGAAATTATACCGAATAAGCTGGTGTCCCAATTAAATGACCTTAGTCACAGTTTTTTTTTTTTTTATTCCTAAACAAAATGAATTGCTTTTTTTTTTCCTTCTGCATGGAAAAGAAAGACAGAAATCGCATATTATCACAAGACAAGACACCTGCAATGTTGACACACCAACTGATAATAGCAGACTGATAAACCACAGGGGAGTGCAGCTCCTTCAGGGGTTCAGCGTGGTTTATTCAAGTCGCAGTGTAATCACGCACTCCCTGCACTGCACTGCGCAAACCTGTCTTGCACTGGTCATCATTTGAAAATACTGTATCCCAATTAAATGAAACAATGTCCCCATTAAACTGCATGAATAACATTGGGAAGAACCGTCTCCTAGAGTTGTATCCCATTTAAGCAGACATCCCGATTATCAGGATCCCGATTAGGCGGCTTCGACTGTACTGTGTATCACGGTGTCCGAGTAACAAGGTATATCCACAATGTTCTTACATTGATTGTTACTTTACCTCTCTCTGAACTCTCTTGTAGTGCATAGGTTTCTTGGCTCAAGGTTCCCTATGACATCAGGCATGCTGACTGAGGACTCCCACACAATGAATCCATAGGGATGGAGTGCCTTACACCTAGCTATGTTAATGGAGATGTCATACAAACTCAGGATTCTGCATTCCTAATGCCAGATTCCCAGCTTCTTTTGGGGGGGGTTTGCTGTAAAGGGATTTTCAACTTTGAAGGTTAGAAGCACTGATTAGACAGCAATCCAAGCAGCGTGCACACTTTGGGTAATCAAGGCCATCTTTCTTTGTAATGCAAGCCAACCCACACTGAATATTTGGATTTTCATACCTTCAGCGGGAGAGGTTGTTCTCTTGTGGCAGAAGAAGTACCACTGCTTTCATTCTGTTCAGCGTCATTTCTTGGATGTTTGATAAGTGCTTGTTGGTCATTTGGGACAGGATTTTTGGAATGTGCAATAGCCCCCTGAAACCGTTTTTCAGCCCCCCAGGGGTCCCTGGACCCCAGTTTGTAAACTCTTGTTATAGTGGACTCTACCTTACTTATTGGCTTTGCTTTTGCTGCAGGGTATCTCGGGGTAATGTGATTTTGAATAGAGCCATCATTTTCCTGTGGATATCTTCCAAGCTTTAGAACCTTAATACTCTCACTTCAAAGGTGACTTTGTTGATGCAGCCTAATACTGTCCTGTACAAAAAAAAAAAAAAACCCAGAGAAACATTTTCTGTTCATAGCCTTAATATCATCCGGCATTAATTACCTAGCAGGAATGCACCCTCCATAGTATATTTATGCATAATCTATGTGTACTTTTAGGTATGGGTTTAAAAAAATAAAAATAAAAATGATACAGCAATGTCATATGCCAGCATTCTGTACTTAAATACTGTATATCCATATACCACAGCTAGGGAAATCAAACCTGTTCAAAATACTCACAGCTACTGTGGACAGAAGTGGTAGACAACAGCAATTTGTCTAGTTTTACAAAGTATGACTTAAAAGTGTGTTTATAAATTACACTGCTTTGAAGATTAATGGGTACAGTAACACAATATGGTGCCTATTTCACAAGTGTATTGTCAAACTTTATAGATTACATTTTTTGGGGGGCCCCAATTACAAAGTTTATTTAAAGAATGGTTCTCAAAGTCACTTCATCAATAGCAAACTTGCCAAAAATGTGTTTATTTTAGCCTGTGCTTAGCTAGCAGTAGAGATATAGAGCTTTGTTGAGTTGTTTCTGTAATCTGTAAGTGCCCTGGTGTTGTAGCTGAGAACACTGTGTAGTTGATGGTATAGTATATAGTGGCAACTAATCAGAGTATAACATGATAAACAACAAAGTCATGTGGATTCAAAATGGCTGTGGCTATTGTTTTTTAAATAGTGGACCATCATCACAAAGCGCTTTACAAGATACAAGACTAGGGTGTGTGAACTATGCATCAGCTGCAGAGTCATTTACAACAATGTCTCACCCGAAAGACTGAGCACAAGGGGGTTAAGTGACTTACTGGGGGTCTCACAATGAGTCAGTGGCTGAGTTAGGATTTGAACCTGGTACCTCCTGGTTACTCAAGCTGTGGTGCAGATGTTTTTTGTGCTCTACGCAGCTTACCTGGGCACGCCCCCAGCCAAGCCACACCTCCTGATCAGTTCAGCACTGCACGAGCCTACCTGCTCAATTATTCCCCAAGCAACGCGTCTCCTGTTGCAGGTCCCAGCTGCTTCGTTAAAGGCACGCATGCACCCAAGAACCAGCAACATGGTCTCCCTGTCACAGGGATGTTTGACCATTGTGAGAAAGGGTTACAGGTAGTTTGATGCTGGGGTTTTATATTTTGAAGTGCTGATGTATAATGAAAAATAGACCCTGCTCTTATTGTCTCGCGACTACAGTTTAAATGTGGTGTTATGGTCTGAAACATAAACAGGTAACACTGTATCCAAACCTTTGTACTTGTCTACTAGAATTGACAAACTGTTCAAAACCACACAGTGATTAAATGAATGCAACTCTCTATACAAGAACACATTTTGTGAGCAAACTTTGGTACTGACACAACTATCCCAATAGTTTGAATGCTGTTCCACTAGACAATGTAGGGCAGATTTGTCAATATCTTTACTCTGAAAAATCAAACTATTTTGCATTTCTACAAGTAACAGACAACTTAGGCAAACTTTGTATTTCTTAAATTAACATTTTTTTTTTTTTAGTAAATGACTCCCTACAGTATATGTTGCTATAAGAAGAAATAAGTAAAAAGGTGAAAAAATATCTTGTGGTTTTGTTTTTTTTGTTTGGTTTTTGTTTAGTGTACACATATTCTCGTACTGTGTAAACACTGCGCTAACTGATGTATTTGACAAGTGTGTTTTAACAACCTGTATAAGGTTTAAACAGGTCAGATGTAAACTGTGAACCCCTCCTGTGTTTTTCAGGTTGGCGGCGCTGCTGTCATGGCTGTGGGGATATGGACACTGATTGACAAAAGTGACTATGTGAGTCTGCTGGCATCCAGCACATTCACTGTTTCAGCCTACATTCTCATCTTTGCTGGCGGTCTGGTAATGATAACAGGTTTCCTGGGCTGCTGTGCTGTCATCAGAGAACAGAGAAGCTGTCTCGCAGCGGTAAGTGCCTTTCACTCATACCCAGACCCAGGCATTGGGTTACATTAATGTGGCGTCCTGACAGGATTGCTAAGGTGTTCAGAAGCTGAACTGTCTCATTGCAACTGCTCAAGCACCGACTATTCAGTTGCATTAATATCTCTCTCAACAGGGATATAGTGAAAAAAAATAGAGATCGATAAAATGCTGAACTAAAAGCCATTTGACACACTATTAAAGAAGTGCAGGCAAGGTTGGAGACACCACAGTCAGCTGTCTAATACAACTGGTCATGCTGATCATAAATGCACTTAGGATCTTTCTCATTTAGTTATACTCTGATTATTTTTTTTTGGCTTTGGCTTAAAACTCACATTTTCTAACTGATTTTTTTCCCCTTAAAAAAAAAAAAAAGTGTTCCTCTCAACTGCAATCCAAGGAAACACACCCTTTCTTGTAGGCTCAAGGGTCAGGGCTTCATTTTATGTCAAGTCAGTACACTTCCAAAACCTGGGGGTGGATTTTGTTGTTGAAGTTGATTAAACAATATCCTTAATATAAGTATTTAAAATGATGGATCCCCTTTACATAATTTCTGAAGCATATTATGTGGTTAATAAAGCATATTTGTCATAGCTTCTGTTGGGTATAATGTAAGTCGGATGAACAGACAGCTTTTCTGGGTAAAATAGCGTTAAAAGCAAAGCTTGAATGTTCTCTGTTCTTTTTTTAGGCACAGCATAAAAACACTGGTTTTGATCTAAATTGCCATTAGAAAGTGACTGTGTCTGTACTCTAACAGGGGGATCAAGGCAGAAAGTCATTTCAGGCTCTGTCTTGTAAAGTAAGATACATATTAACGCCAGCTGCAGGAGGCAAGGATGCCTGGCTTACAAGCTAAAAATAATCACAGCATTTCACAAGAGGCATTCTCAGCAACCAGTGAAAGCATCATTCTACTGTTAACTCATTGAGCATGGATACTGCTACAGATTTTACTCTGATTTCTGCTGATCTTTTAACCCTTTTCTCACTGGCTCTTTTAGACACCAGTAACCTGGGAGTTGTAGAAATGGTCACTGGTCTTGCGTTATAGGTGCAAGACCAAAAGCCTGATTTTTTTTATTTTTTTATTTTTTTTCCCAGTGAATTTGGAGGGTTTTAAACTGTGAATCCCTGGTGAAGCAGGATCAATGGGGCTGAGATAGAAGGATTAGCATTCCATGTTCTCAATGTACTTCAGCGCTGTCTAGCACACACGACAGGCCATGTGATCTGAAGCTTTGAATAGGAGAGCAATATTTTGTGTATATCAGACCACACACTTAACTATTACATACTCGATTGTGCTGTATTTAGAAATACAACAAGAAACTTAAATGAAATATTCAGTGACAAACTCTTCAACTAGAATACATTGAAAAAATTTTCTGGTAGAAATATTGTCATTGAATTAAAGTTTGTTTTAGTATTTCTACATAAGACCATGAAACAAGTCAATTTTAACACTTTAATTTTTATATGATCTAATGGAAACAAAAACTGTACAGCAGGGATGGAAATAAGACTTGCATTGCACAGCAAATTGATCAATTCTGGGTTTTACTGTGAGACTGATGGGACAAACCTGAGCTTGTTACCTGTACACTGTGGCTAATCAAGCACATAGTAAAAAAAAACGGCAGACTTTTCAGCAACAGTAGTAAAATGTCATCAGTCTAATGAACAAAGATTGCTTCATTTACTGCAGCACGATGTGTGTTTTCAGAAGAAAAACATTGCTGTTGCTGGGAACACAGTGGCTATTGGATGTGGCTTTTTTATTTGTTGCATAAAGCTGAATCCAGTCTCAGCTTTTACATACAGTGCTGAAGGTGCTTTCACGGCTCTCTCTTGTTTCTGACTGGCTGTACATGTTGTACGCGATTATGCTTTTATCTTTGTTCGCTTCGCGTGTGTGCCAGGGTTTACTGTCATCTCTATTACTGTACATGCTGGCTCAGGTGGAGTTTTCTTTTTTCTTATTACATTTGAAAAGAACATCCCCGCTTTCTGGAGCAGTGCAATAGAAAAGCTGGTCAAATGTAGAAGATTTCCAAGATGAATAGCCTGAGCAGCTTTATAACCAAGGTCAATTTTATTTTATTTATTTATTTTTTTTCTTCATCTGCCATTTCGTGGCACCATTTGTTTTCATGATTGTGACATCAGACCTTGTATGTTATGGTTTTCATACCCAGAAACTTCTATGCTCACACAGTCCTTGTAACTGTATACATTTAACAGGTATGTTAAAATACTGGCGCCTATGTGCGTTATTTCAGTTTTTGTTTTGCATACTGTGCTGAAAGATTTGCCTGCTGATTTTATACCCAAAAAATCATTGAATTTACATTCAGTTGATATATTTAATTAAAGAATGTCTGTTGTGTAGTACTTCACCAGCTTTAAATTACCACTTAGTTATTAGCATTCACATCAAGCAGGAGCAGTTTTCTCCCAATTTTATTTACTTTGAAATTAATTAGCATGATATTCACCCATTTTTTTTTTTCAAATAAAGGCTTAATTCTTGGTAGATTTTTATATAGAAAAAATTAGAACATGTCTGTTCATTATTCTATATATATAACTGACAATACAGGGGAATATATTTGGGATTTTCTTTCTGTCGAACTGTGCTGCAATTTGTCTGCTGCAAATATTACCAGCTCTGCGTTTAGTCTTCTTGTCATTTCCTAGGTAACATTGAATTGGCATGTGTCTGACAAGAGCTATAATAAGAGGCTGTCTTAAGGGATGTCATTTTGGTTAAATTTAATTAAATTCGTAATATGGGGCAGTATTTACTAGGATACATTTTTTTCATTTTGGTATTTATTTGATGATCTAAACTACTTCAGAATGGATCATGTATTGCCTGACATGTTCTCTAGAAACTGTTGTGGCATGCCAATGTGTACAAAGTCATGATGAGGATCTTTACGGGTCCCTGTCCCTGGAAACCTGCACTTGAATATTAAATTATTATTTTTTCCTCCTTTCATTTTTTCACCTTGAATGTGTTGCTCTTGAGAGGTGAAGGGTGAACAGCTCTGGAGGCTGATTCTTTCAGTTTGTGCAAAGCATTTGCACTGCTGGCCAACGTACACCCCCCTCCACGGCTTTAAATTCAAAATACTGCTCTCAGGATGACTAAAATGTAAATGACTGTGGTGTATATCAACAGTCTGTGCAGTATAGTAAGGAATAAAAAAAGTTTCATTACTCAGTGTCCGGATCTTGACTGCTTGAATGGTATGGTGAAAGTAGTGGCCGCTGGTCCCGCCTGTTAAGGGGAGCAGAAGAAACCACGCCTCCTGGAAGAGGAACTGATCTGGCGATGCCAGGTCAGCAGGGTGGACCATGACGAAGCCACGCCCATCCCTCCCCCCCAAGGGAACTACCTGCTTTAAGGTGGAGGTGAAGGGTAGGATTGCGGCAGCAACATCTAGATGAGTTTATCTGAGATTTATGTAGCATACAAGGGAGAGATCGAATGAGAGCAATTATTCAGTAATGCTAATGAGAGAGCAATCACTCAGTAATCCCTCCCCCCGAATATCAGCCTAAGCTTCTAGCAATGTATTAAGCAGTTTTCCAGGTGCTGTATGTGCTACAGTGTTAGTGTGACTTATCGATTGGGAGGGATTACTAGTACACCACAGTATTAATTTTTTTTAGGTGTGCTGAGGCAGTGCACCAAAGATTAAATAAGGTGATGACTTTATTAATGAGTGCAAAACATTAAAAGAGATAAATAAGAGCACATTTCACAAGCACAAAAGCAATTGTACTCAAAGATTCTCTCACATATCTAATTACGCTCCAGCACTGCACTTCAATTCAACACAACAGATCAGGAGAACTGAAGATCAGTGGGCCTCTTCTGATCCCAAGGCCTCAGAAGATAGAACTGTACTGCATTGCACAGAGGCAAGTGACAGTCTTTGACTTGAGGTTTTATATATATATATATATATATATATATATATATATATATATATATATATATATATATATATATATATATATTCAAAGATTAACAGGTTTAGGTGTCTCGTGCCTTCAACAGTTGCTACAACACAGTGGCCAGTGACCTCTAATGAATCCTGTTTCTGTTTGCGACAGCTTGCTATGCAGTTCTGCATTAATATCACAGTGGCGCTATCTGCCTTTGGCTCATCCTCCTAGTTATGGGAAATAAAAGAAAGAAACTGTGTGTCTTTTTTTTTTTTTTTTTTTACCTTGGTGAATTGGCCCAGATAATTTGCAACACGCTGCCTCCAAGCTGATAAATGAGCTGACAAGTTCCTTCCTATCCTCATTTGCTTCCACGTGGAGTTAAAAAATAGGGAGAAAAAAAATTGAACTGCCGTTACAGCAGGTTTATTTTTAGAACACTGTTAATGTAACGTGTTCGTTCTGACACTGAATATGAGATAAGAGGAGGAGGAGTGCTGAAGAAATGTACACGGAGGCCGAGGTTTATGCAATTCTTGCAACTGTTATTAAAATAGTGAAGCCAGCCACAGGTGGCTATCAGGTATTGTAATTAGTGCCTAACTTGGGATGATTCATTCCTGCTCCAGTTCTCCACCACATTCTTTGTATGTTAATGACTTTTTAAAAGGTGGTAACTAAGTGTTTTTTTCTAGTTTTATACCTCTACAGAGTTATTTTACGATTGGTTTCCTCCCAGAAAACTGCTCCCAAATATGGCCTATTGTCTTTTCCTTGAACAATGGAGATGCAGTGATAAAGTGTAACTCTTTTGACCTTTTGTTTGCATCGTTCACAAATAAAATAGGCGATGTGACAATGTATTTTTTCTGTATTGTAGTATAGTCACAGGTTTAAGTATCAAAATACTTACATTTTATATACTGGTCTTTTTATTAATAATAATAATAATAATAATAATAATAATAATAATAATAATAATAATAATAATAATAATAATACATCTTGCCATTTATTTTGGAAAAAGAAAAAAATATCATCCAGTTTTCCAGTGTACCAATAAATAATGTAGGCAAATACCTGAAAATCACTTTTCTGATTAGTATTCATATACCTAGGCTGTCACTGGTGTTGCACACATTTCTTGAAAAGATTACAAAAACGTGCTACATTTTGCAATGTTACCCTAATTAACAACTTAATGAAAATATAAAGACTCAACAAACACATCTATATCAATAGAATCCATTTTTGTAATACTGTATTTGCCGAAACATAGTCTAACGAGTGTTAATATTTATTCAGACAGGTCTCATTACCACTGTTGTAGTGTAAAACGTGGGGCACTGTCTTTTCCTTTGCAGTCAAGCAGGGAGATGGGCCCTTTTGATGTGGATTTCAAGGGCAGGCATTCACCCCTGTAGATCCCCAAAACTGTCTGGTATGAAGCCACTTCACAGGACTGGCACTGCCAAGCTGTTGACAGTAAATACACATCACCAAGGACAGGCTGCTGCTGCTGCCATGGCTGATTGGAGACGGGTTTAATTATCCTGTTCGCTGCCGAAGGACATGATGAGTTTGAGAACAGTGCCAGCCCATTTCAAGCATTTCAGCACAGCTGAGCATTCCTCACCCCTGCTGCCCAGTGTGGCATTTTAAAGTCCCTGAGATATTTTCATCTTGTGATGGAGTAGTAACATGTTTTTAACATGGCAAACATAAACATATACTTGTCATGTCTCGAGCTAGTGTTGTAAATTTCTTTTCTGTCGTTGAAAAACTCTTGTTCCTTTGCTTGAATTTGGAATATGCAGCTATTTCCAAGACAACACCGGTATAGAAGTAAATGTTACTGCTTG
Organism: Polyodon spathula; assembly: GCF_017654505.1. Classification (NCBI taxonomy): domain Eukaryota; kingdom Metazoa; phylum Chordata; class Actinopteri; order Acipenseriformes; family Polyodontidae; genus Polyodon; species Polyodon spathula. The sequence continues at coordinate 44,395,330 of NC_054541.1, read as the reverse complement.
TGTGCCAATTAACTTCCTGTGCTGTAACTCAGCTTCACTCTGATCCAACCCACCACACAGAAAGTGATTAGTCACCAGGAATTAACAGTTTGATTTGCTTTGATCTATAGCTTTATACTTAAGAAAACTCTAAATCCTGTTAAAGTATATGAAAACAGGCTGTGACATCCCAGCGATATACATTACATCCCGTCCAATTGGGACAACTTAACACGTGAATGGGTGTCCCAATGGAATTGAAGAGGAATGGAAAAACATGTGTCTGATGTGGTCAGAGCTGACAAACTCAACTTCTTTATTTTGTATTTTGTTTACATTAGCTTTATTTGTCAATACAAGTACCATCTAACACCAAACTGTCACACAAACACAAAAACAGATTTAAGGGCAGGGTTGCTAACTTTAATCCCATCCCTGCAAAGCTACACAATCTATACATCTCCTAAGTGAAAAGAAACAAAAGCTATTCAACACAAGCAATGGGGGAGCAGTGACAATGCTGATATTGTTTATACTGTAAGGTAGGACAATGGAAGAGATTGAGTAACCATTTAGCATCACTGTCATTTGGGAAAAGGACTTCCTGCTGTACATTGAGAATCAATGAGAGGCAACAGAACCAACTTGACTATCTGAACTAATAGTCTGGCAGAAATACTACAATCAAATATTTTTGACATTTCTGATTGACTAAATTAACATCAGTCACTTATACAGGGTTGTAGTGCTTTGAACAATTGACATGGACTCTGAATACCGTTTAACAAAACACATTTTTATTTATTTATATTTTTTCTTGGTAACAAGACAAAATATTGTGATGATCACAGTGAAAGAATTTACAAAATAGATCACTGGCCTTGTCTCCATCTCCTGCCCAAGCTCCTTGCAAGACAGTGTGGTGATTTAGCTTATGATGTGTTGTGATTTATATTTTTGTTTTTGAATACATCGATTTTAGTTGTCAAGCAAAAATATCAGATGTTACTTAAAGCAATACCAGTAACCTACCAAGAATCAGAAACTCAATCAGAGGCCAAAGTAATTGCACCTGCAGTACTGAGGCAATAGATCTCAAGTCTGTAGGTTTCTATAAAATATTTATACAATGAAAGTAGACAATGTTTGGATAAATCGTGTTGCTTTTCTTGGCCGATGCTGTGTCATAATTCAGACCTACTTCCCCCATTAGAATAATGGTCATAATGGACTCTTAACTGCGTCATGAGCTAGGCAAACATTAAGCTTTAACATTTCCTAAATCAAATTGAATCTTTTTAGTCCTGTGTAGTCTAAACGGTATATTGAATTTCTTCTGCTCTGGTACTGCATTCAGCTTGGTGATTAGGAAACACCATAACTTTAAAGTGAGTGATGCAGTGTTTCTCGGGCATCTAAAATGATCTCAATGGTGGAGACTACCCATCCTTGATGAAATAATTGAAACAAATAAGTAAAAGACCACGTTTGTAATGTGATTAGTAGCTGTGAAGTTATTTGTGACAGGGTAAATCCTGTCACTTGTTCTTGCGTGGATGTGTGCAGCTGTGATGCGTAAAAGGAGAAGCATTGTTAGGCACCTAATTGAGGAGGTAGGCTCACCCGGCGCTGAGCTGATCCACCATGCTATACAGAGGGGCACTTGGTTTACATCCAGGAGGAGAGCGTCCAGTCTGCAGGATAACTACTACAGAACCCTTCAACTGCAAGGCAGTGCCTGTGAGGCTGTGCTTAGCCAGGACCGTCGCAACGACTCGCAGTAGCTGGGAGGCCGGGACTTCGGGAGCAGTAGGTTAGTTTAGGGGATGTTGATCCCAAACAGTATATAGAGGGTTTTCATAGTGTAGGAGGTTCCTGGAGCAGGACGTCTCTTTTAGTGAGACTAACGCTCACCTTATGTGGCAAACTTGTTTTTAGCTTTGTTTTGTTTTCTTTATTAAATCTGATACCATTGCTGGTAATCTGGCTGAGGAATTGCATAGTTTCTCATTGTTGCTTCTCTACAGCAACTCCCAACGCCAGAAAAATACTGTATTAAAATATGGTTTCATGTGACCACAAAGCTGTAACAAATGAATAGCACCTGCACATTTCTATTATTTATTTATTTATTTTCCAAAAACTGAATTGAACAAATGGCAGCAACAACTGGATTTTTTGTTTTTGTTTTTTAATACTCTTTAAAGATACTGATTAATTTGAAATGCTAATTTACAGAAACTGGCCACCATCATAGTCACGTGTTTTGTTTCTGTAAACCTAATTCTATTTACATGGAGGACATTGTAGGTCTGTTTGCTCAAGCAGGTTCAAGACACTGAAGGCAAACTTTGTAAAAGTTTAGAAATGAAAATAAGTAAATGCTGTCTTTGTTTCTTCTTTACCGTTCTTAGAAAGGATCACTTATGTGAAATCCTTGATTTATACAACTTATAACAGCTTAGGAGAATGTCCTTACATAACCACACGCCTGTGTTGTGGCTTGTGGTTTACTAGGGTATTCTCCTGCAGCAAATAAAAAAAAAACGTATACCATGAATGATTATTCATATCCTCTATATACTCATATATAGTCCTGTATTACTGATAAAATTATAAACTACCTAATTACATTTTTGTATAAAAAATTCTGTTGCACTCCTTACAAACCAAACCTTTTAGCCAATAAATTAGCAGACATTGTTAGAGGGTAAGCAGCAGGGCAACTCACAAAGCTTCCCCATTTAATTGTACACTTGGAAAAGAAACACCATCCTTCCACACATCTCTGACAACTCTGTCCTGTTTGGACTGAAATAAAAAAAATAAAATTAAAAAAGAAAAAAACTGATTAGTGAATGTTACA